>NC_079201.1:5924030-6032071 GCF_029499605.1 Hyla sarda | reverse complement strand
GTTCTTTCCGCAGGCCCCCAGAGGAGGATATCTAGCCCCCATCCCATAATAACAGTCTCCATGTCTGTTTCTCCTCCGATGAGACCATCAAGCTGGCCTGAGATCTGAGGAAACATGGAGCTTATTACACGTGAGGAGGTTTATCAGACAGGTAAGGAAATTGAGCACAAACCTCCCGAAATCCATTCAGGAAGGAGCGAGCGCGGGGAAGTGTTTCCTGCCTTCAAGATAACGTGTTTGATGTCTGAGAAGGGACTCAAAGAGAGTGTGAGAAAAGAGAGATGGGGAGATAAGAGCCCCGATCTGGACCACTTCCAGAAAGATCTCCCAACACCAGACAGCGCACGTTACTTCTATAGAGACAGCACCTGCCGCTCCAGGGCGCCCCCTCCCACACCATGACAGATGACATGTATTAGCACTTCTCAGACTGTCTGCAGTCATGAGAGCGTCAGCAATATGTGACCAACATCTTCTCTAGTGCAGCTACTGGTGATCAGCCGAATCATGGGAGGAGAGACACGTCCTCACTAAGGCCACATATATACAATGGGGAAGATACATTATACTGCCTGTCCGGAAAAACTGGGGCAAGTGGTGCCAAAAAAATGATTTACCCGACATTTCCAATGTGTTTTAGACACTTCTGTAGATGGGGTGCGGCTTAAATGTGCCAACTTTTTATACTTTTCCTTTCTTTTTTTATGCATGAAACTAACCAACTAATGAACTGATAGACAGTGCCACCATCTTTATAAACAGTCCCAATTCAGGCGCTTTATTAGACTGTCCAGTCAGCTATATATGTATGAGTCTCATGTCTCCGTCTAGTCTCCCTCCATAGCTTACAGATGTGTACACAGCTATATGGACTAGGATAGAAGAATACTCTGACATCAAGTAAAAACATAAAAAACATAAGAATGCTCCAAAAGCATAGATCAATGCTTACTCATCTGCCCCAGTTCTTAAACCACCAATAATCCATTTGTTCTAGGAGGTCTTAGTCCTGCACTTACCAGTACTACAATTCCCAGAATACATTGCTTTCCCTCAGCTGTTCATCACAGTTCTCCCACCCAACCTACTTCCCACATCCAATCAGTTAGGCTGCACAACCTGATGTATTCAATCCCCGTCTACTTCTCCACCTGTAGCATTGTTCAGCACAAGGCAGCACTATAACCAGACCTCATTCTTCCTAAATGTCACAATGAAGATATTATGTACAGTCATGGCAGTAAATGTTGGCACCCCTGACATTTCTCACAGAAAAGGATTGCAGTAACACATGTTTTGCTATACAAATGTTTATTCCCTTTGTGTGTATTGGAACTAAACCAAAAAAAATGGAGGAAAAAAAAAGCAAATTGGACATAATGTCACCAAACTCCAAAAATGGTCTGGACAAAATTATTGGCTCCCTTTCAAAATTGTGGAAAAATAAGATTCTTTCAAGCATGTGATGTTCCTTTATACTCACCTGGGGCAAGTAACAGGTGTGGGCAATATAAAAATCACACCTGAAAGCAGATAAAAAGGAGAGAAGTTCACTTAGTCTTTGCATTGTGTCTGTGTGTGCCACACTAAGCATGGACAACAGAAAGAGGAGAAGAGAACTGTCTGAGGACTTGAGAACCAAAATTGTGGGAAAATATCAACAATCTCAAGGTTACAAGTCCATCTCCAGAGATCTAGATTTGCCTTTGTCCACAGTGCACAACATTATCAGGAAGTTTACAACCCATGGCACTGTAGATAATCTCCCTGGGTGTGAACGGAAGAGAAAAATTGATGAAAGGTGTCAATGTAGGATAGTCCGGATGGTGGATAAGCATCCCCAAACAAGTTCCAAAGATATTCAAGCTGTCCTGCAAGCTCAGGGAGCATCAGTGTCAGCGCAAATTATCTGTCCACATTTAAATGAAATGAAACGCTATGGAGGAGACCCAGGAGGACCCCACTATGGAGGAGACCAAGGAGGACCCCACTATGGAGGAGACCCAGGAGGACCCCACTGCTGACACAGAGACATAATAAAGCAAGACTAGATTTTGCCAAAATGAACTTCAGTAACCAAAATCCTTCTGGGAAAATGTCTTGTGGACAGATGAGACCAAGATAGAGCTTTTTGGTAAAGCACATTATTCTACTGTTACCGAAAACGGAATGAGGCCTACAAAGAAAAGAACACAGTACCTACAGTGACATATGGTGGAGGTCAGTGATGTTTTGCTGCCTCCGAGGGCCTTGAATGTGTACAAGACATCATGAAATCTGAGGATTACCAATGGATTTTGGGTCGCACTGTACAGCCCAGTGTCAGAAAGCTGGGTTTACATCAGAGATCTTGGGTCTTCCAGCAGGACAATGACCCCAAACATACGTCAAAAAGCCCCCAGAAATGGATGACAACAAAGTGCTGGAGAGTTCTGAAGTGTCAGCAATGAGTCCAGATCTAAATCCCATTGATCACCTGGGAAAAGGCATCTTCCAATAAGAGAGACCTGGAGCAGTTTGTAAAGGAAGAGTGGTCCGACATTCCGGCTGAGAGGTGTAAGAAGCTTATTGATGGTTATAGGAAGTGACTGATTTCAGTTATTTTTTCCAAAGGGCGTGCTACCAAATATTAAGTTAAGGGTGCCAATAATTTTGTCCAGACCATTTTTGGAGTTTGATGACATTATGTATAATTTGCTTTTTTTCCTCCCTTTTTTGGTTTAGTTCCAATACACACAAAGGGAATAAACATGTGTATAGCAAAACATGTGTTACTGCAATCCTTTTCTGTTGGAAATACTTCATTTAATTGAAAAATTTCAGGGGTGCCAACATTTACCACCATGACTGTATATGACAAGGAGGTGACCATGTAGCTGTATGGGCTGGTAAGAGGTGATGACATCACTCAAGGGGGCAGGGGTTAGAGTTTAGAGACAATATGAAGCCACACCTCCTGAAACAGCAGAGGATGAGGTGTTGTCTTAGGAGGGAGAGGAGTCACACTGACTATGAGAGGACTACACAAATTCCTGTCAATGCTAAACCGCACATAAGCATGCTAAGGCGAGTACAATGTGTGATAACACTATATAAGTAATGTACATATCTTGGAGGGATAGTTTTATTTAAATAAAATGTTCTTATACTGCAATAACCCTTTAATAGAAATGATCAGCCTTTACTTGCTATCAGTAAATTAAACCATTTTTGTTAACGCCCCTGTGAACATAACAGTCCGATCATGTGCGTCAGATTTTACACTAATATTTTGGGGCACGCTCTGCACTGATATCCAGCTCAAATCCAATAATAATCCTTTTGAGAACACTAAATTCTGTATGACACGGCTGAGAACAGGGATATATATATATACTGTACACCACAGCACAAAAGAGATGGAGGTGAAGCTGCAGTCTGGTTCTTTATAGTCATGGTCAATAATTGGCCAATGTGAACCCTTTAAGGTAGGTCACACGTGGTGGATCCGCAGTGGGTTTCCTGCAGATAATATTCTGCTGTGGGTGCTCTACGTGTGACCTACCCTTAAGCAATATGGTGGTGGTCGTAATCCTGTGTCCACATTGAATGGTCACTAGGAGAAATACATTAAAGAATGTGAATGGATGGAGAAGCCATTACTAAGATCTATAGTGATAGGAAAAGGATGGAAAATCACAGGGCGGACTCTTCACTGCTGATCTGACCTTTCACCTTGGTAAGACCCTAAGACCCCTCATGCCTGTTATCTGCTATAGACAATGTCCTCATCGATTATACACAAAGCTAATGGCCTCTTATCTGCCCAACAACTTCAGGAAGGCAAAGTGGATAGAGGAGTGTGGAATCCTGAGATTGTCCCTATATGTGCCGCCTAATACTGCACCGCACCGCTATCTGTGCTGCCCCTCACAGCACTCCATCACCTGACATCCAGCATAAGGAGCGCTCCTTCCATCTTATCTATATCATTAACACTAGTGCTGGTCAGCAACACTACTGTATACACTACACCTTATTGTATATACCGCCTAATACTGCACCGCACCGCTATCTGTGCTGCCCCTCACAGCACTCCATCACCTGACATCCAGCATAAGGAGCGCTCCATCCATCTTATCTATATCATTAACACTAGTGCTGGTCAGCAACACTACAGTATACACTACACCTTATTGTATATACTATACCCTACTGTATACACTACACCTTATTGTATATACCGCCTAATACTGCACCACACCGCTATCTGTGCTGCCCCTCACAGCACTCCATCACCTGACATCCAGCATAAGGAGCGCTCCTTCCATCTTATCTATATCATTAACACTAGTGCTGGTCAGCAACACTACTGTATACACTACACCTTATTGTATATACTATACCCTACTGTATACACTACACCTTATTGTATATACTATACCCTACTGTATACACTACACCTTATTGTATATACTATACCCTACTGTATACACTACACCTTATTGTATATATTATACCCTACTGTATACACTACACCTTATTGTATATATTATACCCTACTGTATACACTACACCTTATTGTATATACTATACCCTACTGTATACACTACACCTTATTGTATATATTATACCCTACTGTATACACTACACCTTATTGTATATACTATACCCTACTGTATACACTACACCTTATTGTATATATTATACCCTATTGTATACACTACACCTTATTGTATATACTATACCCTACTGTATACACTACACCTTCTTGTATATACTATACCCTACTGTATACACTACACCTTATTGTATATACTATACCCTACTGTATACACTACACCTTATTGTATATACTATACCCTACTGTATACACTACATCTTATTGTATATACTATACCCTACTGTATACACTACACCTTATTGTATATACTATACCCTACTGTATACACTACACCTTATTGTATATACTATACCCTACTGTATACACTACACCTTATTGTATATATTATACCCTACTGTATACACTACACCTTATTGTATATACTATACCCTACTGTATACACTACACCTTATTGTATATATTATACCCTACTGTATACACTACACCTTATTGTATATATTATACCCTACTGTATACACTACACCTTCTTGTATATACTATACCCTACTGTATACACTACACCTTATTGTATATACTATACCCTACTGTATACACTACACCTTATTGTATATACTATACCCTACTGTATACACTACATCTTATTGTATATACTATACCCTACTGTATACACTACACCTTATTGTATATACTATACCCTACTGTATACACTACACCTTATTGTATATACTATACCCTACTGTATACACTACACCTTCTTGTATATACTATACCCTACTGTATACACTACATCTTATTGTATATACTATACCCTACTGTATACACTACACCTTATTGTATATACTATACCCTACTGTATACACTACACCTTATTGTATATATTATACCCTACTGTATACACTACACCTTATTGTATATATTATACCCTACTGTATACACTACACCTTATTGTATATATTATACCCTACTGTATACACTACACCTTATTGTATATACTATACATTACTGTACACACTACATCTTATTGTATATACTATACCCTACTGTATACACTACACCTTATTGTATATACTATACACTACACCTTATTGTATATACTATACACTACACCTTATTGTATATACTATACCCTACTGTATACACTACACCTTATTGTATATACTATACCCTACTGTATACACTACACCTTATTGTATATACTATACCCTACTGTATACACTACACCTTATTGTATATACTATACCCTACAGTATACACTACACCTTATTGTATATACTATACCCTACTGTATACACTACACCTTATTGTATATACTATACCCTACTGTATACACTACACCTTATTGTATATACTATACCCTACAGTATACACTACACCTTATTGTATATACTATACCCTACTGTATACACTACACCTTATTGTATATACTATACCCTACTGTATACACTACACCTTATTGTATATACTATACCCTACTGTATACACTACACCTTATTGTATATACTATACCCTACAGTATACACTACACCTTATTGTATATACTATACCCTACTGTATACACTACACCTTATTGTATATACTATACCCTACTGTATACACTACACCTTATTGTATATACTATTCTCTACTGTATACACTACACCTTATTGTATATACTATACCCTACTGTATACACTACACCTTATTGTATATACTATACCCTACTGTATACACTACACCATATTGTATATACTATACCCTACTGTATACACTACACCTTATTGTATATACTATACCCTACTGTATACACTACACCTTATTGTATATACTATACCCTACTGTATACACTACACCTTATTGTATATACTATACCCTACTGTATACACTACACCTTATTGTATATACTATACCCTACAGTATACACTACACCTTATTGTATATACTATACCCTACTGTATACACTACACCTTATTGTATATACTATACCCTACTGTATACACTACACCTTATTGTATATACTATACCCTACTGTATACACTACACCTTATTGTATATACTATACCCTACTGTATACACTACACCTTATTGTATATACTATACCCTACTGTATACACTACACCTTATTGTATATATTATACCCTACTGTATACACTACACCTTATTGTATATACTATACCCTACTGTATACACTACACCATATTGTATATACTATACCCTACTGTATACACTACACCTTATTGTATATACTATACCCTACTGTATACACTACACCTTATTGTATATACTATACCCTATTGTATACACTACACCTTATTGTATATACTATACCCTACTGTATACACTACACCATATTGTATATACTATACCCTATTGTATACACTACACCTTATTGTATATACTATACCCTACTGTATACACTACACCATATTGTATATACTATACCCTACTGTATACACTACACCTTATTGTATATACTATACCCTACTGTATACACTACACCTTATTGTATATACTATACCCTACTGTATACACTACACCTTATTGTATATACTATACCCTACTGTATACACTACACCATATTGTATATACTATACCCTACTGTATACACTACACCTTATTGCATATACTATACCCTACTGTATACACTACACCATATTGTATATACTATACCCTACTGTATACACTACACCATATTGTATATACTATACCCTACTGTATACACTACACCTTATTGTATATACTATACCCTACTGTGTACACTACACCTTATTGTATATACTATACCCTACTGTATACACTACACCTTATTGTATCTACTATACCCTACTGTATACACTACACCTTATTGTATATACTATACCCTACTGTATACACTACACCATATTGTATATACTATACCCTACTGTATACACTACACCATATTGTATATACTATACCCTACTGTATACACTACACCTTATTGTATATACTATACCCTACTGTATACACTACACCTTATTGTATATACTATACCCTACTGTATACACTACACCTTATTGTATATACTATACCCTACTGTACACACTACACCTTATTGTATATACTATACCCTACTGTATACACTACACCTTATTGCATATACTATACCCTACTGTATACACTACACCTTATTGTATATACTATACCCTACTGTATACACTACACCTTATTGTATATACTATACCCTACTGTATACACTACACCTTATTGTATATACTATACCCTACTGTATACACTACATCTTATTGTATATACTATACCCTACTGTATACACTACACCTTATTGTATATACTATACCCTACTGTATACACTACACCTTATTGTATATACTATACCCTACTGTATACACTACACCATATTGTATATACTATACCCTACTGTATACACTACACCTTATTGTATATACTATACCCTACTGTATACACTACACCTTATTGTATATACTATACCCTACACCTTATTGTATATACTATACCCTACTGTATACACTACACCTTATTGTATATACTATACCCTACTGTATACACTACACCTTATTGTATATACTATACCCTACTGTATACACTACACCTTATTGTATATACTATACCCTACTGTATACACTACACCTTATTGTATATACTATACCCTACTGTATACACTACACCTTATTGTATATACTATACCCTACTGTATACACTACACCTTATTGTATATACTATACCCTACTGTACACACTACACCTTATTGTATATACTATACCCTACTGTATACACTACACCTTATTGTATATACTATACCCTACTGTACACACTACACCTTATTGTATATACTATACCCTACTGTATACACTACACCTTATTGTATATATTATACCCTACTGTACACACTACACCTTATTGTATATACTATACCCTACTGTATACACTACACCTTATTGTATATACTATACCCTACTGTATACACTACACCTTATTGTATATACTATACCCTACTGTATACACTACACCTTATTGTATATACTATACCCTACTGTATACACTACACCTTATTGTATATACTATACCCTACTGTATACACTACACCTTATTGTATATACTATACCCTACTGTATACACTACACCTTATTGTATATACTATACCCTACTGTATACACTACACCTTATTGTATATACTATACCCTACTGTATACACTACACCTTATTGTATATACTATACCCTACTGTATACACTACACCTTATTGTATATACTATACCCTACTGTATACACTACACCTTATTGTATATACTATACCCTACTGTATACACTACACCTTATTGTATATACTATACCCTACTGTATACACTACACCTTATTGTATATACTATACCCTACTGTATACACTACACCTTATTGTATATACTATACCCTACTGTATACACTACACCTTATTGTATATACTATACCCTACTGTATACACTACACCTTATTGTATATACTATACCCTACTGTATACACTACACCTTATTGTATATACTATACCCTACTGTATACACTACACCTTATTGTATGTACTATATCCCTACGTACTATACCATACTGTATATACTATATCACACTATATATACTATATCCGTATTTACTATACCTTACTGTATATACTAGAGCCGTATAAACTATACCTTACTGTATGTACTACATTTTAATGTACTATACTACCCTACTGTATATACTGTATTCTGATGTACTATACTACCCTACTGTATATACTGTATTCTGATGTACTATACTACCCTACTGTATATACTGTATTCTGATGTACTATACTACCCTACTGTATATACTGTATTCTGATGTACTATACTACCCTACTGTATATACTGTATTCTGATGTACTATACCCACCCTACTGTATATACTATATTTTAATGCACTATACCCACCCTATTGTATATACTATATTCTGATGTACTATACCCACTCTATTGTATATACTGTATACTGATGTACTATACCCACCCTATTGTATATACTATATTCTGATGTACTATACCCACTCTATTGTATATACTGTATACTGATGTACTATACCCACCCTATTGTATATACTGTATACTGATGTACTATACCCACCCTATTGTATATACTATATTCTGATGTACTATACCCACCCTATTGTATATACTGTATACTGATGTACTATACCCACCCTATTGTATATACTGTATACTGATGTACTATACCCACCCTATTGTATATACTATATTCTGATGTACTATACCCACCCTATTGTATATACTGTATACTGATGTACTATACCCACCCTATTGTATATACTGTATACTGATGTACTATACCCACCCTATTGTATATACTATATTCTGATGTACTATACCCACCCTATTGTATATACTGTATACTGATGTACTATACCCACCCTATTGTATATACTGTATTCTGATGTACTATACCCACCCTATTGTATATACTGTATACTGATGTACTATACCCACCCTATTGTATATACTGTATACTGATGTACTATACCCACCCTATTGTATATACTATATTCTGATGTACTATACCCACCCTATTGTATATACTATATTCTGATGTACTATACCCACCCTATTGTATATACTGTATTCTGATGTACTATACCCACTCTATTGTATATACTGTATACTGATGTACTATACCCACCCTATTGTATATACTGTATACTGATGTACTATACCCACCCTATTGTATATACTGTATACTGATGTACTATACCCACCCTATTGTATATACTATATTCTGATGTACTATACCCACCCTATTGTATATACTGTATTCTGATGTACTATACCCACACTATTGTATATACTGTATACTGATGTACTATACCCACCCTATTGTATATACTGTATACTGATGTACTATACCCACCCTATTGTATATACTGTATACTGATGTACTATACCCACCCTATTGTATATACTATATTCTGATGTACTATACCCACCCTATTGTATATACTGTATTCTGATGTACTATACCCACTCTATTGTATATACTGTATACTGATGTACTATACCCACCCTATTGTATATACTGTATACTGATGTACTATACCCACCCTATTGTGTATACTGTATTCTGATGTACTATACCCACTCTATTGTATATACTGTATACTGATGTACTATACCCACCCTATTGTATATACTATATTCTGATGTACTATACCCACTCTATTGTATATACTGTATACTGATGTACTATACCCACCCTATTGTATATACTGTATACTGATGTACTATACCCACCCTATTGTATATACTGTATACTGATGTACTATACCCACCCTATTGTATATACTGTATACTGATGTACTATACCCACCCTATTGTATATACTATATTCTGATGTACTATACCCACCCTATTGTATATACTGTATACTGATGTACTATACCCACCCTATTGTATATACTGTATAATGATGTACTATACCCACCCTATTGTATATACTGTATACTGATGTACTATACCCACCCTATTGTACATACTGTATACTGATGTACTATACCCACCCTATTGTATATACTATATTCTGATGTACTATACCCACCCTATTGTATATACTATATTCTGATGTACTATACCCACCCTATTGTATATACTGTATACTGATGTACTATACCCACCCTATTGTGTATACTGTATTCTGATGTACTATACCCACTCTATTGTATATACTGTATACTGATGTACTATACCCACCCTATTGTATATACTGTATTCTGATGTACTATACCCACTCTATTGTATATACTGTATACTGATGTACTATACCCACCCTATTGTATATACTGTATACTGATGTACTATACCCACCCTATTGTATATACTGTATACTGATGTACTATACCCACCCTATTGTATATACTGTATACTGATGTACTATACCCACCCTATTGTATATACTATATTCTGATGTACTATACCCCCCTATTGTATATACTGTATACTGATGTACTATACCCACCCTATTGTATATACTATATTCTGATGTACTATACCCACCCTATTGTATATACTGTATTCTGATGTACTATACCCACCCTATTGTATATACTATATTCTGATGTACTATACCCACCCTATTGTATATACTGTATACTGATGTACTATACCCACCCTATTGTATATACTGTATACTGATGTACTATACCCACCCTATTGTATTTACTATATTCTGATATACTATACCCACCCTATTGTATATACTGTATACTGATGTACTATACCCACCCTATTGTATATACTGTATACTGATGTACTATACCCACCCTATTGTATATACTGTATAATGATGTACTATACCCACCCTATTGTATATACTATATACTGATGTACTATACCCCCCTATTGTATATACTGTATACTGATGTACTATACCCACCCTATTGTATATACTGTATTCTGATGTACTATACCCACCCTATTGTATATACTGTATACTGATGTACTATACCCACCCTATTGTATATACTATATTCTGATGTACTATACCCACCCTATTGTATATACTGTATACTGATGTACTATACCCACCCTATTGTATATACTGTATTCTGATGTACTATACCCACCCTATTGTATATACTGTATAATGATGTACTGTACCCACCCTATTGTATATACTGTATACTGATGTACTATACCCACCCTATTGTATATACTGTATTCTGATGTACTATACCCACCCTATTGTATATACTGTATACTGATGTACTATACCCACCCTATTGTATATACTATATTCTGATGTACTATACCCACCCCATTGTATATACTGTATACTGATGTACTATACCCACCCTATTGTATATACTATATTCTGATGTACTATACCCACCCTATTGTATATACTATATTCTGATGTACTATACCCACCCTATTGTATATACTATATTCTGATGTACTATACCCACCCTATTGTATATACTGTATTCTGATGTACTATACCCACCCTATTGTATATACTGTATTCTGATGTACTATACCCACCCTATTGTATATACTGTATACTGATATACTATACCCACCCTATTGTATATACTGTATACTGATGTACTATACCCACCCTATTGTATATACTGTATACTGATGTACTATACCCACCCTATTGTATATACTATATTCTGATGTACTATACCTTACTGTATATACTGTATTCTGATGTACTATACCCACCCTATTGTATATACTATATTCTGATGTACTATACCCACCCTATTGTATATACTGTATACTGATATACTATACCCACCCTATTGTATATACTGATGTACTATACCCACCCTATTGTATATACTGTATACTGATGTACTATACCCACCCTATTGTATATACTATATTCTGATGTACTATACCCACCCTATTGTATATACTATATTCTGATGTACTATACCCACCCTATTGTGTATACTATATACTGATGTACTATACCCACCCTATTGTATATACTGTATACTGATGTACTATACCCACCCTATTGTATATACTGTATACTGAAGTACTATACCCACCCTATTGTATATACTATATTCTGATGTACTATACCCACCCTATTGTATATACTGTATACTGATGTACTATACCCACCCTATTGTATATACTGTATACTGATGTACTATACCCACCCTATTGTATATACTATATTCTGATGTACTATACCCACCCTATTGTATATACTATATTCTGATGTACTATACCCACCCTATTGTATATACTGTATACTGATGTACTATACCCACCCTATTGTATATACTATATTCTGATGTACTATACCCACCCTATTGTATATACTGTATACTGATGTACTATACCCACCCTATTGTATATACTGTATTCTGATGTACTATACCCACCCTATTGTATATACTGATGTACTATACCCACCCTATTGTATATACTGTATACTGATGTACTATACCCACCCTATTGTATATACTATATTCTGATGTACTATACCCACCCTATTGTATATACTATATTCTGATGTACTATACCCACCCTATTGTGTATACTATATACTGATGTACTATACCCACCCTATTGTATATACTGTATACTGATGTACTATACCCACCCTATTGTATATACTGTATACTGAAGTACTATACCCACCCTATTGTATATACTATATTCTGATGTACTATACCCACCCTATTGTATATACTGTATACTGATGTACTATACCCACCCTATTGTATATACTGTATACTGATGTACTATACCCACCCTATTGTATATACTATATTCTGATGTACTATACCCACCCTATTGTATATACTATATTCTGATGTACTATACCCACCCTATTGTATATACTGTATACTGATGTACTATACCCACCCTATTGTATATACTGTATTCTGATGTACTATACCCACCCTATTGTATATACTGTATTCTGATGTACTATACCCACCCTATTGTATATACTGTATACTGATGTACTATACCCACCCTATTGTATATACTGTATACTGATGTACTATACCCACCCTATTGTATATACTGTATTCTGATGTACTATACCCACCCTATTGTATATACTGTATACTGATGTACTATACCCACCCTATTGTATATACTATATTCTGATGTACTATACCCCCCTATTGTATATACTATATACTGATGTACTATACCCACCCTATTGTATATACTATATTCTGATGTACTATACCCCCCATTGTATATACTATATACTGATGTACTATACCCCCCTATTGTATATACTATATTCTGATGTACTATACCCCCCTATTGTATATACTATATTCTGATGTACTATACCCCCCTATTGTATATACTATATTCTGATGTACTATACCCCCCTCTTGTATATACTGTATACTGATGTACCATACCTTACTGTATATACTGTATTCTGATGTACTATACCCACCCTATTGTATATACTATATTCTGATGTACTATACCCACCCTATTGTATATACTATATTCTGATGTACTATACCCACCCTATTGTATATACTATATTCTGATGTACTATACCCACCCTATTGTATATACTGTATACTGATGTACTATACCTTACTGTATATACTGTATTCTGATGTACTATACCCACCCTATTGTATATACTATATTCTGATATACTATACCCACCCTATTGTATATACTGTATACTGATGTACTATACCCACCCTATTGTATATACTATATTCTGATGTACTATACCCCCCTATTGTATATACTATATACTGATGTACTATACCCACCCTATTGTATATACTATATTCTGATGTACTATACCCCCCTATTGTATATACTATATTCTGATGTACTATACCCACCCTATTGTATATACTGTATACTGATGTACTATACCTTACTGTATATACTGTATTCTGATGTACTATACCCACCCTATTGTATATACTATATTCTGATGTACTATACCCACCCTATTGTATATACTATATTCTGATGTACTGTACCTTCCTTTAGGTGTTATATTTACCTCTGCCATTGTTGAACTGTTTAGAGTCTGTTTACATGTAAATATTGTTTCCCTCAGAGATGCCCACTAGAGTGTTACCCCCCATACAGTCATACGTCAGCCCCCATGACTCTTATACATACAACAGGTGAAGGCCGGGGCTACAGACAGGCAGCAGGATCTATAACCCACCTCCGCAGTACATTGTGTCTGCACCCAATCATCTCCATTATAAAACAATCTGATTCTTACACAGCAGGACAGCCTAACCCATAAATATTACCGAGAATATGTAGGACGCCGGGATGAGATTTCTTAAAAGGAGCCGAGCGTCTGAAGACAAATTAAAGCCCGGTCCCAGAGGTTTGGGGAAGGGGGATCATAAAGATCTAAGATTATGCAGAGATGAAAGCTCCTCAGTCACAATCTGTAGGTTCCAGTCATAACAGTTTAGATGGCAGCACAGGACGTAATAATTACACATCTCCTGTCTGTAACCGGCCGCCCCCCGATCACCCACCATGTAGTCACAATTATCCTCATCATCATCCACAGCAGCAATCACCTACCTGCAATACACAATCCCTGCTGTAACACAACGGTATAGAAGATGTATATAACAGGCGAGAGACCCACGTGTATACCGCTACAGTGCATGGAAACAGAAACTATACACACATATGTATCTTGTATATAGGAGCAGTATTATAGTAGTTATATTCTTGTATATAGGAGCAGTATTATAGTAGTTATATTCTTGTATATAGGAGCAGTATTATAGTAGTTATATTCTTGTATATAGGGAGAAGTATTATAGTAGTTATATTCTTGTGTATAGGAGCAGTATTATAGTAGTTATATTCTTGTATATAGGAGCAGTAATATAGTAGTTATATTCTTGTATATAGGGGGCAGTATTATAGTAGTTATATTCTTGTATATAGGAGGCAGTATTATAGTAGTTATATTCTTGTATATAGGAGGCAGTATTATAGTAGTTATATTCTTGTAGATAGGGGGCAGTATTATAGTAGTTATATTCTTGTATATAGGAGCAGTATTATAGTAGTTATATTCTTGTATATAGAAGCAGTATTATAGTAGTTATATTCTTGTATATAGGGGGCAGTATTATAGTAGTTATATTCTTGTATATAGGAGCAGTATTATAGTAGTTATATTCTTGTATATAGGGGGCAGTATTATAGTAGTTATATTCTTGTGTATAGGAGCAGTATTATAGTAGTTATATTCTTGTATATAGGAGCAGTATTATAGTAGTTATATTCTTGTATATAGGGGGCAGTATTATAGTAGTTATATTCTTGTATATAGCAGGCAGTATTATAGTAGTTATATTCTTGTATATAGAAGCAGTATTATAGTAGTTATATTCTTGTATATAGAAGCAGTATTATAGTAGTTATATTCTTGTATATAGGAGGAGTATTATAGTAGTTATATTCTTGTATATAGGAGGCAGTATTACAGTAGTTATATTCTTGTATATAGGAGGCAGTAATATAGTAGTTATATTCTTGTATATAGGAGGCAGTATTATAGTAGTTATATTCTTGTATATAGGAGAATTATTATAGTAGTTATATTCTTGTATATAGGAGCAGTATTATAGTAGTTATATTCTTGTATATAGGAGCAGTATTATAGTAGTTATATTCTTGTATATAGGAGCAGTATTATAGTAGTTATATTCTTGTATATAGGAGCAGTATTATAGGAGTTATATTCTTGTATATAGGAGCAGTATTATAGGAGTTATATTCTTGTATATAGGAGCAGTATTATAGTAGTTATATTCTTGTATATAGGAGCAGTATTATAGTAGTTATATTCTTGTATATAGGGAGAAGTATTATAGTAGTTATATTCTTGTATATAGGAGCAGTATTATAGTAGTTATATTCTTGTATATAGGAGCAGTATTATAGCAGTTATATTCTTGTATATAGGGAGAAGTATTATAGTAGTTATATTCTTGCACATGGAATGTTATATAATAGAAATTATACCCTATATAAATATTATAGTAGTTATGATTTGAGTAGTTGAAATTTTCACTTAACGCAGGAGAAAGTCCAGCACCAGGTGATCGGACATGAAGCCTGTGGCGGAGCATTCACAATGGAAGCAGGGACACCTTTTTTGCAAGGTTACAATTATTTACAGATACCCCTCAGCACATTTCCTCAGACATCTTATAAATTCTGCAGAAAATACTTGCGCCTCGCACATAGACAGCAGATAAAAGCACACTGTGGACACATCAAATAGCGCAGAAATAGAGGGTGATGACAGATTAATGACGCTTGTATTTAGTCTACATTCAGTTCCCTTTCTGCAGAGACTTGGTTGGAGCTAAATAGGATAGTGAGATACATGGCAGGGATTCTCAGAGCGATGTTTGATAAGAAATCTAGGAACATTCCAGTCATTATAATGTGGTAATGCAGGAGCTATGGGGTATATGAAGAAAAAACTCAAATCACATCCTATTGCAGGCATATCGACATAAAAGGTCCGATTCTAGGCCCATGTGTCAGTGACAAACCCTCTCAATGTCCAAGAAGGAAATATACCAACATATTAATTTGTCTTATTTAGCATAGGAGTGATGCTGAGTATTGCTTAGGCTGAGTTCACATATGTCCGGTATCCGGACACAACTGATGCCACAACTGATGACAAGTTGTATTTGACACTGAATTTGCACGGCGGAAAGGGGAACGCAGCAAGTTTCATTCCCCTGTCTGGTGGCCTCCGGCGTGTCCAACCATCCAGCGTCAAAATTGAGACGCTGGATGATTGTGAACTGTCCCATTCAAATGAATGGGATCAGTTCTAGCATCAGTTTCCCTCCAGTGCACGCCGAAGGGAAACTGCGCCGGGACCTGATATATATGAACCCAGCCTTACATGCAGTCTATGCATCTTTCGTTCCCCCAACTCCACATCACCACCAGTTAATCTCCTTCCACTACTGGCAGCTGTGAACATGTTTAGCTGTGAAGTCCCTAGGAAATTTCCCAGTCAGTATTCTCCCTCTTTTGTTAGCTATAAATACAGTCCCTTGTACATTTCCCAGTCAGTAGTTACCATCTTCTGTTAGCTGTATATAAAGTCCCTAGTAAGCTTCTTATTTCATCACTTCCCTCTAAAGGCAAATATAAAGTTAATGTTGAGTAAGTTTCTTAGTCAGTCTTCCTCCCCCCTGGCAGCTATAAATATAGTTTCATGCCAGATCTCTAGTCTATTTCCTTCACCTTCTTGCAGCTGTAAATATAGTTTCTAGTAAGTTCTTCAGTCAGGCTGCTATAAATATAGTCCCCATTTAGTTCCCAGTCTCCTTCCCCTTCAGATACCTGTACAGGCATCTCTGTGTAATTCCCTGTGAGTCTCCTTCCTCCTCTGGTAGTCATAAATATTGTATCCAGCATGTTCCCAAGTCCATTTGACTTTTGCCCGCAGTATATATAGACCCCAGCAAGACCCCCAGTCAGCCTGCTTAATCCCCAGGACATTAGAAAGTCCCCTTCAGGTACCTGTAAATATAGTTCCCCCAGTAAGTTTCTCAATTATCTTCCCATTCAGGAACCTGTAGACATAGTCCCCCAGTAAGTTTCTCTGTCTTCCCCTTTGGGTACCTGTAAATATAGTCCTGAGTAAGTTTCTCAGTTGCATTTCCCTTCGGTGGAAGGCGACTGAGTTTTGGAATCCTATATAGGTGGATTCAGTTTAGTTTAGACTCCAATAGACAATGCAGGTAAGCTGGACTCACTATAGTCCCTAATAGAGCAGGAACAGAGATAGCAGACACATTACATAGTGTTATGGATGGTAATGGCATTTGTCTTTTATCTCCTTATTGCTATTCCCCTTTAAGAAGGAGAACTGATGATATTCCGAATTACATCAAATCTTATGGAATCTGCTGACATGACCTGCCCCATGTGATCAAGCGGAAAGGCAGCCTGTCGGGGACTGACAGCGATTCCTCCCTAACAACTTGTCACACATCACATCTCATTTCCATTTATCAGCGGTACGGGGTCCTGCCCCCCATGATGCCATGTCATACTGTACAGTGCAGGCCTCCAGTCTCTTCCCTCCATTATTGCTCAATCGAGTCAGCATGGCCGCAGATTAGACTGAAAAAACGGGAGGTAGAACGCACAAGTTTCTGTATCGCCATCTCTGCGCGCAAGAAGGGACAGAAGATCCGCTCACGCCGAGTTCTTAAAAACCATAATTATGTATCGGGAAGGAGAGAAAATCCCCTCGGCTTGGAAGCTGACCTCTGACCCCATGCACAGCAGGATTCCCTCTAAGGCTGGTTATCTGAGAAGTAAGGGAACAATGATGGCTCCTGACTCAGCCCTTTTATTTGTAATGCAAAAAGCGCAGGAGACGTGGTGAAAGAAGCCGGCTGCAAATGTCATATTCCCTTCTATAGGTCACAGATATTACAGAACACAATTCGCCATCTGTAGTGACGCCCTCTAATATGGGAGCTGCCGATGCAATTTTTATGATCTTGTCGGGAGACTATTGTGTGATAGCAACAACCCTTAAAGGAAATGTCCTATCAGAGAAAAATAAACTATCCTTCTGTCCAGAACAAAGAGAGTATTAAAAGCAAAGACTTTAAGAATTTTACTGTCAATTTACGTCACGGAAACTTTGCGGAATTGTAAACTTTCCCCGATGACTTGAAAAGTCAAAAATCTACAATATATCTGCAATGAAATGTATTATAGCAAATTTGATACCGTATATACTCAAGTATAAACCGAGTTTTTCAGCACGATTTTTCGTGCTGAAAACACCCCCCTCGGCTTATACTCGAGTGAACAAAAACCTAGCTGTGAGGGGATGGTCCGGGCCGTCCATCTTCGGCCATCTATGCTGCAGGGACCGTCCGGTTGGGAGGGTTAGTCGTTCCGGGCTGTCCATCTTTACCAGGAGGCCCTCTTCTCCGCTCCGGGCAGGCTCCGAACAAGTGATGCTGCATTGACGCCACCGCGCAGGGACATTCATGCGCAGGGACGTCACGGACGTCTGCTGCGCACGGACGTCCCTGCGCGTCGTCGTCAACTCAACGTCAACGCGGAGAAGAGGGCCTCCCGGTGAAGATGGACAGCCCGGAACGACTAACCCTCCCCACCGGACGGTCCCTGCAGCATAGATGGCCGAAGATGTACGACCCAGTGAGTAGAAAACAAAAGGGGGGTCTGGATGATAAAGGGGAGGATGATGACGAGCAAGATGATGACGGGGTGATGATGAGAGTGATAATGACGGGGGTCTGGATGATGACAGGGGGGATGATGTATTTCCCACCCTAGGCTTATAGTGGAGTCAATAACTTTTCCTGGGTTTTTGGGGGGAAATTAGGGGCCTCGGCTTATATTTGGAACGGCTAATACTCGAGTATATACGGTAAAAAATTTCAGAATCTGCTGCAGATTTACCTGTAGAAACAGCAAGTTCGGACGAAAATTCAACACGTCAGATTTCTCGTCTCATCTACTTGGTAAAAGAACCTGCTTCTTCTGTGCAAATAATTTTCATTGAAACAAATGGGAACGTGCAAATGAGCATCAAATCCGTGTTCACACCACAAGAAATCTGCACTTGATATTGTTTCCAAATTTCTCATACATTTTAGGATACACGTGTGAACGTGCCTTTAATGTACGTTTACAAGATGGATTTTTCATACGGATTTCATTTCTGAATTCCTGTAAAATCATTGTCCAGGTTTTTTCTTTTCTTTTGTTGTTGTTGTTTTTTTTTTTTAATCTGTGCAGATTCCGGTGGAAACCACCTCAAGTAACCAGATGCCGATCAGATCCCATTGAAAAGCAAATGGAAAATGCTAGGGCAGTGGCCCTGCACGCGGACCGATAAACAAATGCAGTAAGTAGAAGAAATCCCGGCACTCACAGGTAGATGCTGAATCACCTTAAAGGGGTACTCCGCTGCTCGGCATTTGGAACTAACTATTCTGAACACTGGAGCCGGTGTGAGGTGGTTTTTTGCGCCCCCGTAGATCCATGCGTCCGCTCCTCCCCCAGCTCTCCGAACATTTCCGAAGCTAGAACTCGGGGAGGGCAGAGCAAGGGGAAGGAGGAGGTTCACGCCCCCTCCTCATCTCCCCTCCCTGAGCTCGGCTGGACGCAGATCTCTACGGCACCCCCCCTCCCTGAGGACATAGATCTCCACAGCAGGTCCCTCCCTCATCTCCCCGAGCTGAGGACATAGAGCAGTGCTCCCAATGAGCTCTATGTGTAAAGGGGGACATACTGCACGGGCTAAAGGGGGGCATACTGCACGGGCTAAATGTCCCCCTTTAGCCCATACAGTATGTCCCCCTTTAGCCCATACAGTATGTCCCCCTTTAGCCCGTGCAGTATGTCCCCCTTTAGCCCTTGCAGTATGTCCCCCTTTAGCCCTTGCAGTATGTCCCCCTTTAGCCCGTACAGTATGTCCCCCTTTAGCCCGTACAGTATGTCCCCCTTTAGCCCGTACAGTATGTCCCCCTTTAGCCCGTACAGTATGTCCCCCTTTAGCCCGTACAGTATGTCCCCCTTTAGCCCGTGCAGTATGTCCCCCTTTAGCCCGTGCAGTATGTCCCCCTTTAGCCCGTGCAGTATGTCCCCCTTTAGCCCGTACAGTATGTCCCCCTTTAGCCCGTGCAGTATGTCCCCCTTTAGCCCGTACAGTATGTCCCCCTTTAGCCCGTGCAGTATGTCCCCCTTTAGCCCATGCAGTATGTCCCCCTTTAGCCCATGCAGTATGTCCCCTTTTACACATAGAGCTCATTGGGAGCACTGCTCTATGTCCTCAGCTCGGGAAGATGAGGGAGGGGACCTGCCGTGGAGATTTATGTCCTCAGGGAGGGGAGATGAGGAGGGGGCGTGAACCTTCTCTCTCCCGTTGCTCTTCCCTCCCTGAGCTCTAGCTTCGGAAATCTTCGGAGAGCTGGGGGAGGAGAGGACGCATGGATCTACGGGGGCGCAAAAAACCACCTCACACCGGCGCCTGGGAGCTTGTGACATAGCCCCACCTCCTCCTGACGTCACACCCCTCCCCCTCAATGCAAGTCTATGGGGGGTGGCGTGACAGCCATCACGCCCCCTCCCATAGACTTGCATTGAGGGGGCGGGGCGTGACGTGGTGAGGGGGGCAGGGCTATGACGTCACAAGCTCCCGGCACCAGCCCCAGGGTTCGGAACAGTTTGTCCCAAACGCTGAGCAGTGCAGTACCCCTTTAAGTGTTTATTAGCAGAATCATGAACACAGAATAGTAGCGACACACGGGACGCGTTTCGGCCACCTAGTGACCTTTATCAACTGATCAGTTGATGAAGGCCACGAGGTGGCCGAAACGGGTCCTGTGTGTCGCTACTATGCTTCTGTTAATAAACACTTAAAGGGGTGCTCCGCCCCTAGCATCTTATCCCCTATCCAAAGGATAGGGGATAAGATATCAGATTGCGGGGGTCCTGCTGCTTGGGAACCCCGGGATCTCCGCTGCGGCACCCCGCTATCGTAATGACCGGTAATACAGGGGCTGGAGCCATCACGCCCCCTCCCATAGACTTGCATTGAGGGGGCGGGCCGTGACGTAACGAGGGGGTGGAGCCGTGACGTCACGATGCTCCAGCCCCTGTATTGCCGGTCATTACGATAGCGGGGTGCCGCAGCGGAGATCCCGGGGTTCCCAAGCAGCAGGACCCCCGCAATCTGATATCTTATCCCCTATCCTTTGGATAGGGGATAAGATGCTAGGGGCGGAGCACCCCTTTAAGTGTTTATTAGCAGAATCATGAACACAGAATAGTAGCGACACACAGGACGCGTTTCGGCCACCTAGTGACCTTTATCAACTGATCAGATTGCGGGGGTCCTGCTGCTTGGGAACCCCGGGATCTCCGCTGCGGCACCCCGCTATCGTAATGACCGGCAATACAGGGGCTGGAGCATCGTGACGTCACGGCTCCACCCCCTCGTTACGTCACGGCCCGCCCTTCAATACAAGTCTATGGGAGGGGGCGTGGTGGCCGTCACGCCCCCTCCCATAGACTTGCATTAAGAGGGCGGGCTGTGACGTCACGATGCTCCGATTGCTCTGTGCAGTAATGATAGCGGGGTGCCGCAGCGGAGATCCCGGGGGTCCCCAGCGGTGGGACCGCCGCGATCTGATATCTTATCCCCTTTCCAAAGGATAGGGGATAAGATAAGATGCTAGGGGCGGAGTACCCCTTTATGGTGATTCAGCATCTACTTGTGACTGTCGGGATTTCTTCTACCTACTGCACTCCAAAGTGTGGCCCTCCAGATATTGCAAAACTTCAACTCCCAGCATGCCCAAACAGACTTTGACTGTTTTACTGTCTGCTCTGGAATTTGCTACGAATATTTCTGATATGAACAACAAAAATAATGTCTCCAAGTTTCTAGTTAAAGTTGATACATATTCTGCCTTCCTAGCGATATCTGACTGTAAGGGAGCAGCATGGGGGCAAATACGGCGCCATCCAAGCTCTCATGGCTGATCAGCGCCAAACCTGTCCTCAGTTTGTGTGTGGTATTACAACTCTGTTGCATTCACTTCAATAGAAATAAGCTGCAATACCACGCACAACCTGAGGACAAGAATGGTGCTGTTTCCGGAAATAAAGAAGCTATGTTTTACTAATTCCGGATAACTCTGGACAGCATTAGCATTCAGGAGCCTGGTTAAGCTGGGTGAAGCTGGATACTATGTGGTTGCTGATGGCTCTGGTGATCTAGAGAAATCAGTCTCGGGTCTAAGGGGCATCACAGGAATGTGCGAGGACATAAAAGGAAGCCGATACGGTACCAGTCACACCGCAGTCCCCTCCTGGATACCATATATATATATATATAAATGGCGGTGCGCGTCTGGTGGAGAGCCCATTACCGGGACAGGTTTACTAAACATTAAAAGGTGTGTTGTGCGGAGATAATAGGGAAACGGCCTCTCGGCTGCCATTATGTATATGATGATATGTCTAAAGAGTTATCTGCGGATCTTACAGGGAGATAAAAGAAGCTGCCGCCGTCAGCTCATCTTCACAAGAGCCGCCCCTCCTCCTCCCTCTTCACCGCACTTCTACAACACTTTGATTATGGAAATCAAAAGGGCCCTGCACCACATAAAGTCACGAGCCCACCATGTATATGGGATAAGGTGGGGGCTGTGGACATAAATGGTGCTGCTTCTTAAGATCAGTGCAGGGGATAATGTGCTAAAAATTCATTTACTGATCTCTCATTTGATCCCATGAATGCTGTCGCTACGTGGGCCGCTCGGCTCGGCCTTATCTGCGGGGCCCTACAGTCACGGGGTTAATAAAATGTATGTATTACAAGGGGAAAGGAATCAACTACAGAAAAACCTCAATTACCATTATTTTTTATTTATTTTTTACGAGCAAGATCAATGTCAGCGATTCGTGGATCAGCTAAAAACTGCTGGTCTACAAAGATGGCATTGATAGGGATGACCCTTATGTTTCTAATGACTGATCAATATACTAAAATGCCATTGCTGCTGGAAAAATATATCTGTTACCTACCCTTTAACCCATATACATCAGAATGCTATCTGCTCGTGACTCTGAATACAGGCGGCGAAATGACTCCATGTGGAGTAGAAAGACTAAACATCTGACGAACAGAGAACTTTTGCCAAGAAATTAATGGACACTAGATATGCTAATATATATACGGACACAATAATCGAACAACCAATCAAAATGTAACATGCTAATTGTGATGTCATAACTAACCCTCCTTTTTCCAAATGTAAAAACCAAATTTACTTCCTGTAATAAAGCATAACTCCCTGGAGTCAACACCGAGGAGGGAACTCATACCAACCTGGCCTGATGTGAATTTTCTTGCGTCGACACTCGGCAAAAATAGTACAGCGGTAGTCACTCACAGATTAAGGCGGCACATTAACCCATCCTTAACAGCATAACAGTGTGCCCCATATAGGTGGCAAAAGGGCTTTCCATCCAAGGATGCCTCAAACTGTTGCAAAACTAGAACTCTCAGCATGCCCGGACAGCCAACGGCTGTCCGGGCATGCTGAGAGTTGTAGTTTTGCAACAGCTGGAGGAACCCTGGCTGGGAAACCCTGATCTACGAACATTTGTCAAGATACAGATGATTACGGAATAATCTTATTATATCATAATACCATAGGACACTATTTGAAGGGGTACTCCCGTGGAAAACTTTATTTTTTAAATCAACTGGTGCCAGAAAGTTAAAACAGATTTGTAAGTTATTTCTATTAAAAAATCTTAATCTTTCCAGTACTTTTTAGGGGCTACATACTACAGAGGAAATGCTTTACTTTTTAGATTTCTCTGCTGACCTCTGCTGTCCATTTTAGGAACTGTCAAGAGCAGGAGAAAATCCCCATAGCAAACATATGCTGCTCTGGACAGTTCCTAAAATGATCAGCAGAGAGAACTGTTCAGAGCAGCATATGTTTGCTATGGGGATTTTCTCCTGCTCTGGACAGTTCCTAAAATGGACAGCAGAGGTCAGCAGAGAGCACTGTGGTCATGACATCAGAGAAATCTAAAAAGTAATGAATTTCCTCTGTAGTACATAGCCCCTAAAAAGTACTGGAAGGATTAAGATTTTTTTAATAGAAGTAATTTACAAATCTGTTGAACTTTCTGGCTCCAGTTGATTTAAAAAAAAAAAGTTTTCCATGGGAGTACCCCTTTAAATGGGTTTCTGGGACGTTTACACGTATGGGGTCCCTGACTGATCAGCTGATTGATGGGCCAGCGCTGAGGCCTCTTTATTGTTTCCCAGGCAAAGCGCCATATATTTTGTAGTTGCTGTGCCATGGTACTGCAGCATTCAGCAGCTAAGGGTGCGTTCACACTACATTTTTGTTCCCGTTCAAACTATACTTCTTTCAGGAAAAAAATGTATATGGTAACGAATGCTAAAAACCAAATGCTGCTATATACCATCTGTCTCCCACTGACTTACATGGATCTCCCCGACTGTTCGGACGACTGCAGGATGTGATGTGAAGCCCTAGGGCAGGCATAGGCAACATTCGGCACTGCAGATGTTTTGGACTACATCTCCCATGATGCTCTTGCAGCCAAAATGCTGACAAAGCATCATGGGAGATGTAGTCCAAAACATTTGCAGTGCTGAAGGTTGCCTATGCCTGCCCTAGTGCATTGTGGATGTAGCTTTACAAACCTATTCTAGGCAACATTTGCGCTTTAATCTTGGTCCGCCAGTTTACTCAATAATCACAGAAAAAAATATAAATCAGGTAAAAACCCAGATTATAAAGGGTCAGCGATCCAAACAGTATAAAAATGGCACAAGTGCACTTACCTGGTTGATGGTATTGGCAGCACAAGAGGCCAGTCCGGTGCCAACAGATGCCAAGAGGAAGCAGCTCAGGTCAAAGGGCACTGGGGCCATGGCATATCCAGCAGAAGCTGTGATCACCACCAAAGCTGCAACAACAAAAGGTGGTAATGTTACATAATCTGCCTGCACAATGTAGGATCTGATAATGTATTCTGTGCTCCTTATATGCAGATTCAGTAGCCTTTATTTGCCACCACAAAATATGAAAGTTTCGGCAGAGCCATACCAATACCGGTGAAACAACGTATTTTGTGGTGAAAAATAAAAGCTAGCAATGGCTTTCTGAATCTGCATGTAAGGAGTGCTGTGGTATTCTTTTACTACTCCCCCCAGCCTTATGATAAAACTATAATACTAACTTTAGGGGTAAAGAACATGGTGCTGCAGCTTCCCAGATAGTAACATCTTGTTTACAAATGCTGAATCGGAGGACACTGCCTTCTAACCGGGCTGGCCTCAGATGTAGGGGCTGTCGTAACGAGTCTCCCCTTTAAGGATTGAGTCACATGTGCCGTTTTGGCTGCTACATATTTTCTGAAGTCGATGGGTAGCATAATCAGCTGCGTATTTTGACTTCAATGGTAGGATGTAGTAGTGCTATGCAGCAGCTAAAATGCAGCAAAAAAAACGGCACGTGTGATTCTACCCTAAAGGACTTATCCAGGGTTAGAAAAAAAAAAAAAAACAGCCTGAGGACAAGTGTGGTGATGTTTCTAGAAAAAGCAGCCATGTTTTTCCAATCCTGGATAATAATAGATGTGTAACATCAGTGTTGAGGGTTAGCCATATGTCACTGTCTCCGTCTACCACAGTAGTGCACTTAAATGTATGTTTTATTCCATACGTTACACATCCACACCTTTCACTTGTGGCACTTGTGGTCTGCTGCGGGCATCCCCCATTGTATGCATTTTATGCTGGGGATTACCCTTAGCAACGGACTACAAGCGCAGGATCTGCTCCCCCAGAATAAGTGCACCTCCTGCTTTTTGAGACCATGTTTTTTCTTGTTGTTGTTTAATAATAGATGTCTGCAGACAATGCGGTGACATTCCCTTTCACATGGCTTAGGATACCTTTTCCTCTATCACCGATCGTTTACATCCAGGCTGATAATTGCCAATTCCCTGTAATGACCGCAGTCCCCCCTCCCCATAATATATAGGTCATTATTCTCTTATCTTTTTGCTTTATAATTTGAGGATTTAATTGCATTTTCGCACCATTATTGATCGCCATTAGGACTCATTACACTTTACACGTCCTCATCCTCATATAAAGGGGCTGGACGCCCATACTAACCTGACAGTCTGATTTTGGACAGCCTGGCCAGTATTCCCGGTAATGTGGACGCATCCACTTTTATTTCCCTCCAGCCCCTCTCCTCTTTGGCCTGGGGGATGGTTTGGTTGGGGGTCTCTTCCTCAGCGAGAGGACTATTGGACGCCTCTCTGATGGGCAGTACGGATGATACGGACTTCACTTCTTGCAGGACGCTCTCTTCTGGTATGGCGGGATCGGTGAGGTCTTGCTTTGGCTTTGCTCTCTGGCATACAATCACTTGTTGTGTCACATACTGAATAAACACAAGGGGACAAGTTTATAATTTTAATAGAAATTGAAGACCCTACTTCAAACATTTAAAGATGTCAGAACATTTAAAGATGATCAGAACATGATAAATACATATAATATTATAATATGACTATAGTGACTGTAAGAGGAAATGAATGAAGTCGCTCTTACCTGAATACATCTTCAGCATCTAAGAGACTTTAATTTCTTAAACATAGCAGTGAAGTTGATGAAACAAAGTTCCATAGTGGGGAGCGAGAGCCGGCAAGCTCTCAGACGCGGGGCACACCAATGAGAGGCAACTAGTTTCACGTCACCTGCGGAGGCTACTTCCGGCCAAGGTGCACGCCAAGGCGTGCACCTTGGCCGGAAGAAGCCTCCGCAGGTGACGTGAAACTAGTTGCCTCTCATTCATTCATTTCCTCTTACAGTCACTATTTGCAGTCTGCACCCACGAACACAGCTAGATGCAGTATGTACTAGTGTAACTGGAGCCTTAAAGGGGTACTCCGGTGGAAAACTTTTTTTCTTTATGAACTGGTGCCAGAAAGTTAAAGATATGTAAATTACTTCTATTAAAAAATCTTAATCCTCTCAGTACTTTTTAGCAGCTGTTTGCTACAGAGGAAAATATTTTTTTTATTTCTTTTTTGTGTTGTCCACAGTGCTCTCTGCTGACACCTGATGCCTGTATCAGGAACTGTCCAGAGCAGGAGAAAATCCCCAAATCCCCATAGCAAACCTATGCTGCTCAGGACAGTTCCTGATACGGGCATCAGGTGTCAGCAGAGAGCACTGTGGACAAGACAAAAAAGAAATTCAAAAAGTAAAGCATTTCCTCTGTAGTATACAGCTGCTAAAAAGTACTAAAAGGATTAAGATTTTTTAATAGAAGTAATTTACAAATCTGTTTAACTTTCTGGCACCAGTAAATTAAAAAACATTTTTTTTTTTTTAAAGTACCCCTTTGCTGGCTGCATTCACAGAACTAGAAAATGTTTATCTGACTGACGCTGGCCAAACATGTAAGATAGCTTATATCTGAACAAGTGTTGACACAGCTCTCCATACACATGCACGCTCAGGTCAATTGAGCATGCAAATATTTTGAATAGGGAAAGAACCTCTGCTAGACATAAGGGTTGGGTGGTTGAAATCCCTCATCCTTCACTTCTATGACATCTGCAGTCAGGGAAATCAGGAGGCCCCATACTCAATGGAAAGTTGTTTGAGCCTAGAGAAATCACTGGATTTTGACGACGGATATCTTATGTGTATGGCGGCTCTAGGGACAGCACAGCAGCCCCAGTGCAGGGCGAAGGAACATTGTACTATTAAGAAATACATGGCCCCTGGATGGCACTACGAACCTTACGTTTGGCCGGATGGAACATTCGCCATCGGTCATTTTGTCTCCTGCAGGTTCGAATCAGGCAGAAAGTGGCTGGTGACACCACCACCGTCCGGTGAATCTGCGCCAAACACATTCCAGATACACCTAGAGAGGGAGGAAGGGGAGAGGAGTATAAGCATCTTATTGACATATCAATCACTAAAAAAACAACCTCCATAGTGTGAGCAGAGGAGCCTACTTCATACACTTTACACTGACCTCCGTAAGATTCCTCCAGCACTGGCTGCAGGCGGTAAGGATGTTATGTAACTATATACATGCAGAAGATTTGGATCTCAGTATCAGAAAAAGCACCTACCCCCCACCCCATACACGTATATCAAATAATTTACTTTGGCCGAAAAACAGCTGAAGATCCACTAGACAGCTATACTGCAGGCGAATGATACTGTTTCCATCCCATAAACCCAACATGATCAGGAAGCACCGACAGAAGGGAGCGAGGGGGACCAATTCCTCACAAATATGGCGCCAATGAAGGAACTTCAATTATCGCTGCGCTAAATTGAGGAGCGGTACAGGCACTTCTGTTAGTAAGAACGGCCCATAGGGGGACAGTCAGGGGGCAGTGAACCAGCAGAACGGGGCCTGTGAGATCGGAGCTGGGGTCCCTGATCAGGAGAAAAGACTTCTGCCCATATATACATATATATCCATCTATATATACACCGTACAGATCCTTAAAGGAAACTACATAGAAGGAAGGCAAATAATAACTCTCTTTAATTATATAGCGCACACAGATTCTGCAGCACTGTAAACTCAAGTTGGTCCCTGTCCCCATTGGGGTTCACAATCTAAACAAAGCTGGAATCCACCAAAATCCAGGGATTACACCACAAACATTTCCTGCACAGAGGACTGTACTGATATTCGGATGGGGTTCTTTGCTATGGACAATCCGTTTCAATTACAGGGGTCTCTGAATTGAGTCGGGGGGGGGGCGGTTTGGGAGGGTTCTCTCCCCCAACAATCAGCTGTGGGGACTCCAAACTCTATACATTATATCATACAATTACATGACTCCAGTCTTTTTGCTCTCTTACTGTCAAAGCTACATTCATTCATGAATCAGGAGGATCAGGACGAACGATCAGCACTGCTACATCTATAGAGGCTTCTCCAATAGCTCTATAAGAGGTTAACAGTATTAAGAGGCCGCTCAACATCGTAAGGAAAGACCCCTGTTACCATTACCAGGAAGTGGAAAACATTAAGAGAGAGAGTACACGGGAGAACACTCTGGGGTCCTTTCTTCTAGCAGTAACGTAAACTTCCCTCTCCATCAGATATTCTTTTGTAATTGGTGTAAAAACACGTCAGCCGAGCGCTGTCACCAGATCATTAGGCCACCATTAAGCAAACACTGCGCTCATATTTTTCCAGTTGATGCACCGTTCTGGGGCTTTAAAGCTCATATTTTTGTGGAGCTGCAGGGAAATTAGAAACGACTGCGCTGTATATAGGGGTCTGTTATACCGGGGCACAAGGTGACCTCGCTGCAGAGATGGCTCCCAAATAAAACAGAAGAAGGAGTAAACAAGGAAGGTCGCAAGGAAAAGAAATACGGTACTGCACAGTACATGAGAGACCGAGAATACTGTACTACACAGTACATGAGGGACAGGGAATACTGTACTACACAGTACATGAGAGACAGGGAATACTGTACTATACAGCACATGAGAGACCGGGAATACTGTACTATACAGTACATGAGAGACCAGGAATACTGTACTACACAGCACATGAGAGACCAGGAATACTGTACTACACAGTACATGAGAGACCAGGAATACTGTACTGCACAGTACATGAGAGACAGGGAATACTGTACTACACAGTACATGAGAGACAGGGAATACTGTACTACACAGTACATGAGGGACAGGGAATACTGTACTACACAGTACATGAGAGACAGGGAATACTGTACTATACAGTACATGAGAGACCAGGAATACTGTACTACACAGCACATGAGAGACCAGGAATACTGTACTGCACAGTACATTAGAGACAGGGAATACTGTACTACACAGTACATGAGAGACCGGGAATACTGTACTACACAGTACATGAGAGACCAGGAATACTGTACTACACAGCACATGAGAGACCAGGAATACTGTAATGCACAGTACATGAGAGACCGGGAATACTGTACTACACAGTACATGAGATACCAGGAATACTGTACTACACAGTACATGAGAGACAGGGAATACTATACTACACAGTACATGAGAGACCGGGAATACTGTACTACACAGTACATGAGAGACCGGGAATACTGTACTACACAGTACATGAGGGACAGGGAATACTGTACTACACAGTACATGAGAGACCGGGAATACTGTACTGCACAGTACATGAGAGACAGGGAATACTGTACTACACAGTACATGAGAGACCGGGAATACTGTACTACACAGTACATGAGAGACAGGAATATTGTACTACACAGTACATGAGATACCAGGAATACTGTACTACACAGCACATGAGAGACCGGGAATACTGTACTACACAGTACATGAGAGACCAGGAATACTGTACTACACAATACATGAGATACCAGGAATACTGTACTACACAGTACATGAGAGACCGGGAACACTGTACTACACAGTACATGAGATACCAGGAATACTGTACTACACAATACATGAGATACCAGGAATACTGTACTACACAGTACATGAGAGAGGGAACACTGTACTACACAGTACATGAGATACCAGGAATACTGTACTATACGGCACATGAGAGACAGGGAATACTGTACTACACAGTACATGAGAGACAGGGAATACTGTACTACACAGTACATGAGAGACCGGGAATACTGTACTACACAGTACATGAGGGACAGGGAATACTGTACTACACAGTACATGAGAGACCGGGAATACTGTACTGCACAGTACATGAGAGACAGGGAATACTGTACTACACAGTACATGAGAGACCGGGAATACTGTACTACACAGTACATGAGAGACAGGAATACTGTACTACACAGTACATGAGATACCAGGAATACTGTACTACACAGCACATGAGAGACCGGGAATACTGTACTACACAGTACATGAGAGACCAGGAATACTGTACTACACAATACATGAGATACCAGGAATACTGTACTACACAGTACATGAGAGACCGGGAACACTGTACTACACAGTACATGAGATACCAGGAATACTGTACTACACAATACATGAGATACCAGGAATACTGTACTACACAGTACATGAGAGACCGGGAACACTGTATTACACAGTACATGAGATACCAGGAATACTGTACTATACGGCACATGAGAGACAGGGAATACTGTACTACACAGCACATGAGAGACCAGGAATACTGTACTACACAGTACATGAGATAACAGGAATACTGTACTATACGGCACATGAGAGACAGGGAATACTGTACTGCACAGTACATGAGAGACAGGGAATACTGTACTACACAGTACATGAGAGACCAGGAATACTGTACTACACAGTACATGAGAGACAGGAATACTAATCTGCACAGTACATGAGAGACCAGGAATACAGTACTGCACAGTACATGAGATACAGGGAATACTGTACTGCACAGTACATGAGAGACGGAATACTGTACTACACAGTACATGAGAGACAGGGAATACTGTACTACACAGTACATGAGAGACAGGGAATACTGTACGACACAGTACATGAGATACCAGGAATACTGTACTATACGGCACATGAGAGACAGGGAATACTGTACTGCACAGTACATGAGAGACAGGGAATACTGTACGACACAGCACATGAGAGACCAGGAATACTGTACTACACAGTACATGAGATACCAGGAATACTGTACTATACGGCACATGAGAGACAAGGAATACTGTACTGCACAGTACATGAGAGACAGGGAATACTGTACTACACAGTACATGAGAGACCAGGAATACTGTACTACACAGTACATGAGAGACAGGAATACTATACTGCACAGTACATGAGAGACCAGGAATACAGTACTGCACAGTACATGAGATACAGGGAATACTGTACTGCACAGTACATGAGAGACGGAATACTGTACTACACAGTACATGAGAGACAGGGAATACTGTACTACACAGTACATGAGAGACAGGGAATACTGTACTACACAGTACATGAGATACCAGGAATACTGTACTACACAGTACATGAGAGACCAGGAATACTGTACTACACAGTACATGAGATACCAGGAATACTGTACTATACGGCACATGAGAGACAGGGAATACTGTACTGCACAGTACATGAGAGACAGGGAATACTGTACTACACAGTACATGAGAGACCAGGAATACTGTACTACACAGAACATGAGATACCAGGAATACTGTACTATACGGCACATGAGAGACAGGGAATACTGTACTGCACAGTACATGAGAGACAGGGAATACTGTACTACACAGTACATGAGAGATCAGGAATACTGTACTACACAGTACATGAGAGACAGGAATACTATACTGCACAGTACATGAGAGACCAGGAATACAGTACTGCACAGTACATGAGATACAGGGAATACTGTACTGCACAGTACATGAGAGACAGGGAATACTGTACTACACAGTACATGAGAGACAGGAATACTGTACTACACAGTACATGAGATACCAGGAATACTGTACTACACAGCACATGAGAGACAGGGAATACTGTACTATACAGCACATGAGAGACAGGGAATACTGTACTGCACAGTACATGAGAGACCGGGAATACTGTACTGCACAGTACATGAGAGACCGGGAATACTGTACTGCACAGTACATGAGAGACAGGGAATACTGTACTACACAGTACATGAGAGACCAGGAATACTGTACTGCACAGTACATGAGAGACCGGGAATACTGTACTACACAATATATGAGAGACCGGCAATACTGTACTACACAGTACATGAGAGACAGGAATACTGTACTACACAGTACATGAGAGACCAGGAATACTGTACTGCACAGTACATGAGACACCTGGAATACTGTACTACACAATATATGAGAGACCAGGAATAATGTACTGCACAGTACATGAGAGACCGGGAATACTGTACTACACAGTGTATGAGAGACCAGGAATACTGTACCACACAGTACATGAGAGACAGGGAATACTGTACTATACAGCACATGAGAGACAGGGAATACTGTACTATACAGCACATGAGAGACAGGGAATACTGTACTGCACAGTACATGAGAGACAGGGAATACTGTACTACACAGTACATGAGAGACCGGGAATACTGTACTACACAGTACATGAGAGACAGGAATACTGTACTACACAGTACATGAGAGACCAGGAATACTGTACTGCACAGTATATGAGAGACAGGGAATACTGTTCTACACAGTACATGAGAGACAGGGAATACTGTACTACACAGTACATGTGAGACAGGGAATACTGTACTATACAGTACATGAGAGACAGGAATACTGTACTACACAGTACATGAGAGACCAGGAATACTGTACTGCACAGTACATGAGAGACCGGGAATACTGTACTACACAATATATGAGAGACCAGGAATACTGTACTACACAGTACATGAGAGACAGGAATACTGTACTACACAGTACATAAGAGACCAGGAATACTGTACTGCACAGTACATGAGAGACCTGGAATACTGTACTACACAATATATGAGAGACCAGGAATACTGTACTACACAGTACATGAGAGACCGGGAATACTGTACTGCACAGTACATGAGAGACCGGGAATACTGTACTACACAGTGTATGAGAGACCAGGAATACTGTACTACACAGTACATGAGAGACAGGGAATACTGTACTATACAGCACATGAGAGACAGGGAATACTGTACTATAAAGCACATGAGAGACAGGGAATACTGTACTGCACAGTACATGAGAGACAGGGAATACTGTACTACACAGTACATGAGAGACAGGAATACTGTACTACACAGTACATGAGAGACCAGGAATACTGTACTGCACAGTACATGAGAGACAGGGAATACTGTACTACACAGTACATGAGAGACAGGGAATACTGTACTTCACAGTACATGAGAGACAGGGAATACCATACTACACAGTACATGAGAGATCGGGAATACTGTACTACACAGCACATGAGAGACCGGGAATACTGTACTACACAGTACATGAGAGACAGCGATACTGTACTACACAGTATATGAGAGACCGGGAATACTGTACTACACAGTACATGAGAGACAGGGAATAATGTACTACACAGTACATGAGAGACATGGAATAATGTACTACACAGTACATGAGAGACCAGGAATACTGTACTACACAGTACATGAGAGACAGGGAATACTGTACTACACAGTACATGAGAGACAGGAATACTGTACTACACAGTACATGAGATACCAGGAATACTGTACTACACAGCACATGAGAGACAGGAATACTGTACTACACAGTACATGAGAGACAGGGAATACTGTACTACACAGCACATGAGAGACAGGAATACTGTACTACACAGCACATGAGAGACAGGGAATACTGTAATACACAGTACATGAGAGACAGGAATACTGTACTACACAGTACATGAGATACCAGGAATACTGTACTACACAGCACATGAGAGACAGGGAATACTGTACTACACAGTACATGAGATAGCAGGAATACTGTACTACACAGTACATGAGAGACCAGGAATACTGTACTACACGGTACATGAGATACCAGGAATACTGTACTATATGGCACATGAGAGACAGGGAATACTGTACTGCACAGTACATAAGAGACAGGTAATACTGTACTACACAGTACATGAGAGACCAGGAATACTGTACTACACAGTACATGAGAGACAGGAATACTATACTGCACAGTACATGAGAGACCAGGAATACAGTACTGAACAGTACATGAGATACAGGGAGTACTGTACTGCACAGTACATGAGAGATGGAATACTGTACTACACAGTACATGAGAGACAGGGAATACTGTACTACACAGTACATGAGAGACAGGGAATACTGTACTACACAGTACATGAGAGACCAGGAATACTGTACTACACAGTACATGAGAGACCGGGAACACTGTACTACACAGCACATGAGAGACCGGGAATACTGTACTACACAGTACATGAGAGACAGGGATACTGTACTACACAGTACATGAGAGACAGGGAATACTGTACTACACAGTACATGAGAGACAGGGAATACTGTACTACACAGTACATGAGAGACAGGGAATACTGTACTACACAGTACATGAGAGACAGGAATACTGTACTACACAGTACATGAGAGACCAGGAATACTGTACTACACAGTACATGAGATACCAGGAATACTGTACTACACAGCACATGAGAGACAGGGAATACTGTACTACACAGTACATGAGATACCAGGAATACTGTACTACACAGTACATGAGAGACCAGGAATACTGTACTACACAGTACATGAGATACCAGGAATACTGTACTATACAGCACGAGAGACCGGAAAAACTGTACTGCACAGTACATGAGAGACCGGGAACACTGTACTACACAGTACATGAGAGACCAGGAATACTGTACTGCACAGTACATGAGAGACAGGGAATACTGTACTGCACAGTACATGAGAGACCGGGAATACTGTACTGCACAGTACATGAGAGACCGAGAATACTGTACTACACAGTACATGAGAGACCAGGAATACTGTATTGCACAGTACATGAGAGACCAGGAATACTGTACTGCACAGTACATGAGAGACAGGGAATACTGTTCTACACAGTACATGAGAGACAAGGAATACTGTACTACACAGTACATGAGAGACCGGGAATACTGTACTAAACAGCACATGAGAGACCAGGAATACTGTACTGCACAGTACATGAGAGACAGGAATACTGTACTACACAGTACATGAGAGACCGGGAATACTGTACTACACAGCACATGAGAGACAGGGAATACTGTACTACACAGTACATGAGAGACAGGAATACTGTACTACACAGTACATGAGAGACAGGGAATACTGTACTACACAGCACATGAGAGACAGGAATACTGTACTACACAGCACACGAGAGACAGGGAATACTGTAATACACAGTACATGAGAGACCGGGAATACTGTACTACACAGCACATGAGAGACCAGGAATACTGTACTGCACAGTACATGAGAGACAGGGAATACTGTACTGCACAGTACATGAGAGACTGGGAATACTTTACTGCACAGTACATGAAGGACAGGGAATACTGTACTGCACAGTACATGAGAGACCAGGAATACTGTACTGCACAGTACATGAGAGACCGGTAATACTGTACTGCACAGTACATGAGAGACCGGGAATACTGTACTACACAGTACAAGAGAGACAGGGAATACTGTACTACACAGTACATGAGAGACAGGGAATACTGTACTACACAGTACATGAGAGACAGGGAATACTGTACTACACAGTACATGAGAGACCGGGAATACTGTACTACACAGTACATGAGGGACAGGGAATACTGTACTGCACAGTACATGAGAGACCAGGAATACTGTACTACACAGTAAATGAGAGACGGAATACTGTACTGCATGGTACATGAGAGTCTGGGAATACTGTACTGCACAGTACATGAGAGACAGGGAATACTGTACTACACAGTACATGAGAGACAGGGAATACTGTACTACACAGTACATGAGAGACAGGGAATACTGTACTACACAGTACATGAGAGACAAGGAATACTGTACTACACAGCACATGAGAGACAGGGAATACTGTACTACACAGTACAAGAGAGACCAGGAATACTGTACTGCACAGTACGAGAGAGACAGGGAATACTGTACTGCACAGTACATGAGAGACAGGAATACTGTACTACACAGTACATGAGAGACCAGGAATACAGTAAAGCACAGTACATGAGAGACTGGGAATACTGTACTACACAGTACATGAGAGACAGGGAATACTGTACTGCACAGTACATGAGAGACAGGAATACTGTACTACACAGTACATGAGAGACCGGGAATACTGTACTACACAGTACATGAGAGACCAGAAATACTGTACTACACAGTACATGAGAGACAGGGAATACTGTACTACACAGTACATGAGAGACAAGGAATGCTGTACTACACAGCACATGAGAGACAGGGAATACTGTACTACACAGTACAAGAGAGACCAGGAATACTGTACTGCACAGTACGAGAGAGACAGGGAATACTGTACTGCACAGTACATGAGAGACAGGAATACTGTACTACACAGTACATGAGAGACCAGGAATACAGTAAAGCACAGTACATGAGAGACAAGGAATACTGTACTGCACAGTACATGAGAGACAGGAAAACTGTACTACACAGTACATGAGAGACCGGGAATACTGTACTACACAGTACATGAGAGACCAGAAATACTGTACTACACAGTACATGAGAGACCGGGAATACTGTACTACACAGCACATGAGAGACCGGGAATACTGTACTACACAGTACATGAGAGACCGGGAATACTGTACTTCACAGTACATGAGACACCGGGAATACTGTGCTTCACAGTACATGAGAGACCGGGAAAACTGTACTACACAGTACATGAGAGACCGGGAAAACTGTACTACACAGTACATGAGAGACAGGGAATACTGTACTATACAGCACATGAGATACCGGGAATACTGTACTACACAGTAGATGAGAGACCAGGAATACTGTACTACATAGTACATGAGAGACAGGAATACTGTACTGCACAGTACATGAGAGACAGGGAATACTGTACTATACAGCACATGAGAGACCGGGAATACTGTACTGCACAGTACATTAGAGACCGGGAATACTGTACTGCACAGTACATGAGAGACAGGGAATACTGTACTACACAGTACATGAGAGACAGGGAATACTGTACTACACAGTACATGAGAGACAGGAATACTGTACTGCACAGTACATGAGAGACCAGGAATACTGTACTACACAGCACATGAGAGACAGGGAATACTGTACTACACAGCACAGGAGAGACAGGGAATATTGTACTACACAGTACATGAGAGATCAGGAATATTGTACTACACAGTACATGAGAGACCGGGAATACTGTACTACACAGTACATGAGAGACAGGGAATACTGTACTACACAGTACATGGAAGATCGGGAATACTGTACTACACAGTACATGAGAGACAGGAATACTGTACTACACAGTACATGAGAGACAGGGAATACTGTACTACACAGTACATGAGAGACAGGGAATACTGTACTACACAGTACATGAGAGACAGGGAATACTGTACTACACAGTACATGAGAGACAGGGAATACTGTACTACACAGTACATGAGAGACAGGGAATACTGTACTACACAGTACATGAGAGACAGGGAATACTGTACTACACAGTACATGAGAGACAGGGAATACTGTACTACACAGTACATGAGATACCAGGAATATTGTACTACACAGCACATGAGAGACAGGAATACTGTACTACACAGTACATGAGAGACAGGGAATACTGTACTACACAGTACACGAGAGACCGGGAATACTGTACTATACAGCACATGAGAGACAGGGAATACTGTACTATACAGCACATGAGAGACAGGGAATACTGTACTGCACAGTACATGAGATACCAAGAATACTGTACTACACAGTACATGAGAGACAGGCAATACTGTACTATACAGCACATGAGAGACAGAGAATACTGTACTGCACAGTACATGAGAGACAGGGAATACTATACTACACAGTACATGAGAGACAGGGAATACTGTACTACACAGTACATGAGAGACAGGGAATACTGTACTACACAGTACAAGAGAGACAGGGAATACTGTACTACACAGTACATGAGAGACCAGGAATGCTGTACTACACAGTACATGAGAGACAGGGAATACTGTACTATACAGTACATGAGAGACAGGGAATACTGTACTACACAGTACATGAGAGACAGGGAATACTGTACTACACAGTACATGAGAGACAGAAATTCTGTACTACACAGTACATGAGAGACAGGGAATACTGTACTACACAGTACATGAGAGACAGGGAATACTGTACTGCACAGTACATGAGAGACCGGGAATACTGTACTGCACAGTACATGAGAGACAGGAATACTGTACTACACAGTACATGAGAGACCGGGAATACTGTACTACACAGTACATGAGAGACAGGGAATACTGTACTGCACAGTACATGTGAGACAGGGAATACTGTACTACACAGTACATGAGAGACAGGAATACTGTACCACACAGTACATGAGAGACAGGGAATACTGTACTACACAGTACATGAGAGACAGGGAATACTGTACTGCACAGTACATGAGAGACAGGGAATACTCTACTACACAGTACATGAGAGACCGGGAATACTGTACTATACAGCACATGAGAGACAGGGAATACTCTACTGCACAGTACATGAGAGACAGGGAATACTGTACTACACAGTACATGAGAGACAGGGAATACTGTACTGCACAGTACATGAGAGACAGGGAATACTGTACTACACAGTACAAGAGAGACAGGGAATACTGTACTACACAGCACATGAGAGACAGGGAATACTCTACTGCACAGTACATGAGAGACAGGGAATACTGTACTACACAGTACATGAGAGACAGGGAATACTGTACTGCACAGTACATGAGAGACAGGGAATACTGTACTACACAGTACATGAGAGACAGGGAATACTGTACTACACAGTACAAGAGAGTGTCATCAAGTGTCAGTGTGTCATTATTCTGTACCCCAGGTGTCAGTAATCTTGGATTACATGCTCATCGGCTCTGCCCCATGTATAGGGAACATGATTATTATTTCGGTGATCTACGATTTGTCTCCTTAAAATTTACAACTTACAAGGGAAATAAATAAATAACCCTCTGTAGCCGCCGCTCTCACATCATAAAGGGCCGATGTGGCTGTAATCCGGGCCCTATAAAAGCTGCATTTATGACCTCGGTAAATTATGATCTTGCAGAAATATTTCCACTACTTGGTGCCGAATAAAGAAGATTTCAATGAAAGAAAAACCCTCTGCAGTTTTACGGGGTGAGTGGATTACCCTCAGGGTCGTTACTTCTCCCACACTGGAAAACTACAAGAGACAATTTCTAAGAGTTTCCATCTTAGTGGTGTCTTGGCACCGAGATCTCATAAAGTATAGCAGGGAACGTTTATGGAGTAAACTCTTTCTCTCAGCCATTGTTTGGATGGGATTAGACTTTATAAAATGTAAATTCTAAATATGATATTAAAGAAGTGATCTTCTGCCACATACAAGTCTACAGAGCCTCTGCTGTGTCACTGCCTTTATAAAAGTTACACTGTAATGTAGAGGTTCACCAGGCAGAATAGTGAGTGCAGCTGTATAATGTATGTACACAGTGACCCCACCAGCAGAATAGTGAGTACAGCTCTGGAGTATAATACAGGATATAACTCAGGATCAGTACAGGATAAGTAATGTAATGTATGTACACAGTGATCTCACCAGCAGAATAGTGAGTACAGCTCTGGGGTATAATACAGGATATAACTCAGGATCAGCACAGGATAAGTAATGTAATGTATGTACACAGTGACCTCACCAGCAGAATAGTGAGTACAGCTCTGGAGTATAATACAGGATATAACTGAGGATCAGTACAGGATAAGTAATGTAATGTATGTACACAGTGATCTCACCAGCAGAATAGTGAGTACAGCTCTGGAGTATAATACAGGATATAACTGAGGATCAGTACAGGATAAGTAATGTAATGTATGTACACAGTGATCTCACCAGCAGAATAGTGAGTACAGCTCTGGAGAGAGGGTGTGTTCTGCTGAGCTCCAGAGTTTCCCAGAGAAGCAGTGATTTTCTTCCACCCCTCCCCAGGTGTGTGGCAGACACCTGGGTAGGTTTTCCTGCTATGGAGCCCCGGGAAGCTGGGGCTTCATCTTGCACTCCCCGTTCTCGGCTGGCGGGGTGTGCAAAGGAAAATGCAACAGCCAGTAGTCAGGATGGGGTGAGGAGATCCACCAGGGTCCACAGCCATGTGGGGCCCCCTCCCCCGACCTCAGCTGGGAGCTGCAAAGCTTCCAGCAGAAGCTCATCCAGGCAGCGGAGTGGAAAGGCATCTGTTTCCTCAGAACCCCAGCAATGGGGGGTAAAGGGGCCCAGAGAATCCCTGGCCAGCTTTGGGTCCAGAATCCAGGCCAAGATGGCTCAGTATGAACAGCTCGGCAAACAACTAAGAGGCCTCAGAGAGGAGCTGAAGTTTGCAAGTTACCAAGCAAACAATGCAGCAAAGACCAAGAGGGCAGCATTTTCCACCAAGGTGAGAGCTCTGAAGAAACAGGTGGATGAGATTGTGAGGCTGAGATCGGACATTGTGGAGGGAGGTGGTATACTCAGCGAGAGACTTGTGAACAAGGATCGTTTCTCCGGCATGAAGGTCTCAGGACAAGTGAGTAACCAAGATGACTGCCAGAGTGAGGAGGAGGAGGAGATGGAGGGAGGTGAGGAGGGGGATGTGAGTGAGGGGGATATGGATACTGGACCTGTGTGTACCACCACCACTGTTACCCCAGACCCCCCACTTACCCTCAGTGAGGACTATGTAAACCCGGCTCAGGTGGCCTTACCTCCCTCCAGTGAGGATGATGATGATGATGATGACGGCAGTGACTGCAGTGATGGCAGCGGCTTGGCAGATGGGGGTCTCCTGCGGGCAATTGTTATGCAGGAGTCCCCCACCCGTCTGGAAAACTTTTCCTTTGGGGATGATTTGGGCCCAGAGGAGAAGGGAAAGAAGAAGAAAGGAAAGGGCAAGAAGAGGAAGAAGACACAAGGAGTTAAGTTTGTCTTTTCTCCCTTCCAGCAGTCTGGGTCGGCTGAAAAGTCGGTTCAGGGTGCTGGGTCCCCCAATCTGCCAGACCCCGTTTCTGTAGTGGAGCGGGGCCAGCATGGGGGATACAGTAGTGCACCCAAAATCGCCGCGGGTGCTATAGAAAAAAAAAGGGCACCCTCCTGTGAGGGGGGAGGGTGTCCAGGCACCGGAAAATGGCGGCAGATTCACCCGTTCGGGGGGCGGTCCCCTGGTTAAAGTGGGCGGTACAGGTCCTGGCACTGCAGGGCACTCTCCTGTGAGGGGGGGGAGTGTCCGGGTGCCGGACCTTGTTGGTGCAGGGGGCGGTCCCCTAGATGGCGTGGTTGGTACTGGTTCTGGCGCCAGGGGGCACTCCACTATAAAGGGGGAGGTTCCCTGCACATCAGCTGTAGCGGGAGTTTGTCCGGAGGGACAGTCTTTTTGCGAGGGGGCGTGGCCACCCATGTCAGAGGCGGAGCCTGTGTCTGCACCCCAAGACACAGGAAGAAAGAACTATGCAGCACAAATCCTGAAACCGGCAACCCTTAAACATGAAGCAAAAGACCCAGCCAGCCCAGTCTGTAACACTCCAAGGGAGAGTGAACGCAAGAGTGAAAGTGAAAGGAAAAATGTGAATAAAAATGGTAATGTGCAGAATGTGAGTTATGGTGGTGTGCATGGGAGGAGTTGTAGTAGCAGTGTGGATGAGGGGGGTGCAAGCGGAGTGCAAGATAGGGGTGCAAGTAGTGTGCAAGAGAGGGGTACAAGAGGAGTGCAAGAGAGGGGTGCAAGAGGAGTGCAAGAGAGGGGTGCTAGTGAAATACAGGTAAGGAGTGGTAGTGGAATGGCAGAGAGAGGTGTTATGGCTGATGATTCTGTTAAGAGTAAGGGTCCAGGTTTGGCCTCTGGGTCAGTTCCTGGTTCGACTGCCCCCCCGGTAGTGACTGCTTCTCCCAGAAGCTATGCCAGCGTCACTGCCGGGGGATCAGGGGGATCCCCATCTCCGTCTGGCTCTGGGGGTCACTTGCAACAGCGCCTCCTGGAGGCTCTACGTAGAGGAGACAGGTCAATCCATGTAGAGGGGAGGGGTGAGGTTGACCTGTCTTTTTGGATAGAAAGACATGGCTTAGGCGCCTTCCGAGAACAAAATGGGGAGGTGGTCTGGTCCCTCCCGACATCCGGGCAGGAAAGTGGCCGTAGGAATGTGGTCCGTTTAGTGTGGAGGGGCGAAGATGCGTGTCCGCCTCGGGGTAAGGTGGTTGAGCTCCTCCTCCGGATGGAATTCAGGGCAAGTGACATCTTTGCCCTGATCCACCCCTATGGTACTTCCGAGTTTGACATCAGCTTTGTTCGGCCAGAGGGTTTGGAACTTTTCTGGTCGAATTATGAGGTGGTGAAAAGCGAGCCCGGCTGGCGGGATTTCGCCGTAAAGGCGATATCCCGTCAGAATCTGGCCAAGAAAGTGACCGTTTTGACACGTAACGAGTCACTATCTTGCTATGACATTATGACCTGGCTTAGCCGATATGGGGATGTGACGGACATGCCAAAAAAAAACTATGACGAACATGGGATCTGGTCTGGGGCCTGGACGTTTTCCGTCAAACTGAAGCGTTCGGGGAGCACTGTTGCCCACATCCCATCAGCTGCTTTCCTTGGGAGAGACAGAATCCAAGTTTTCTACCAGGGGCAGCCCAAGGTCTGTCACAGGTGCGGCAGCCCCACCCACTTTAGCGCAGCCTGTACCGTGCAGGTCTGTGCACTGTGCGGTGGGGTAGGTCATCTTGCCGCATCCTGTAGGCAGATCAGGTGTCATCTGTGTGGTGTCTTAGGACACCCTTTCAGCCGTTGTCCTAGCGCCTTTGCCCGTGCAACGGTCACCTTGGCTGGGGAGAGCAGTAATGTTGCCTCAGCTGGGGAGGGCACGAGTGCGGGTGAAGGTGCAACAGGGTCAGTGAAGAGGAAAAGTCCCGCCAAGCTGAGGCGGGAGGCTAATCGGAGAAGGAGCAGGGAACTGGAGAGTTCCCATGTGGCAGGGGTAGCTTCTGACCCTGCTCCAGAGGTTAGTCCTGAAACTGCTGAGACCCTGGGGGAGAATGTGCTGGATGAGGAAATGGGGAGAATCTGTAAAGAAGAGGGCAGCAAGGCCAATCTTTCCGATTCCTCCCACTGTGAAAGTGTGGATGAGGAGGGTGAAGAGCGGCCAAAAAAGAAGGGCAGTAAAGGGAGAAAGAAGAGGTCGGAGCCCTCTAGTCCCCGTGCTGCAGACCAGGTCCCAAGCGGAAGCTTACCTGCCCCCCCTCTGATTGATCTGTCTAACCGGTTCTCTGTCCTTGAAGACATCTCCTCCCCCTCCTTGGAGGGGGGGGTCAGGGATGGGGTGCCTGAAGTGGGGGAGCCTCCAGGGGGAACTGGGCCCTGTCCTGATGGGGCAATTTCCTCAGGGGATGGGGCCAAATCGGAGCCAGGCGGAGATGGGGATTCTAAAATGGACCAGTCAGAGTCTAAAAAACGGTCCAAAGAGAAGGAAGCCTCCTCATCTGGGGATGAGGGGGTAAAGAAGAAACAAAAATGAGGGGGTTAGGGCCATCTATCTCAATCACCCATGATGGCGGCACTCACCCCATTGACGCTGGCATCTATTAACTGTGCCAGTATAAAGTCTGATACGGCTAGATTCGCAGCCTTTGATTTTCTCGGCCGTGTTGAAGCCGATATTTTGTGTCTGCAGGAGACCAGGTTGTCAGATCTAGCCTCTCTGGTAAAAGCCAGGAGAGAGTGGAGGCGTGGCCCCTCCCACTGGTCTCTTGCGGCTGAGCCGTATAGTGGGGTGGCGGTCCTTTTTACCGCTCCTGTTGAATGCAGACGGGTTATTGAGTTAGAAATGGGGAGGTGCCTGATCTTAGATGTCCTCATGAAGGGGCAAGAGCTCCGGCTTATTAACATCTACGCCCCACAAACCAAGTGGGGACGAAAAGATCTCTTTATGAGGATTAAGCCCTTTCTTTTTACAAGCCGACAGGTGATCTTTGGAGGGGATTTCAATACTGTCACGAGATCCCAAGATAGGAGAGGCTCCAATGATCGGTTGGCTTATGATAGCATAGCCCTCAATAGTATAGTTAGGGAAGCTCGCCTAGAGGATGCCCACATCCGGAGCCCCTCAGGCCACGCGGGTTTCACCTATCATCGAGGTAGCTGCAGGTCTAGAATAGACAGGTTTTATTTGAAGGAGGAAGCTGTCTCTTCTGCAGTGTCCGTGGTTGAGGTGGAGTTCTCCGATCACTGTATGATTTTGTTTTCCTTGAATGTTTCAGAGACCTCTCGGATGGGTAAAGGTTATTGGAAGCTGAATTCGTCCCTCCTGGAGGAAGCGGAGATAAGACAGTCCTTTGAGGATTTTCTTCAGAGTCAGGTACCTTTACTGGGCCTATGTAGTAGTAAGTCAGAGTGGTGGGAGATGTTCAAGAAGCGGGTTGCGGGGTTCTTCCGCCAGCTCTCGAGCCTCAGGTCCCTGAATAGGTATCGCCTGTATCAGGGACTGAGGAGGAAACTCGAGCTTCTCGTCTCGACTGGAGGTAGCCGGGAGGATATCTCCAGAGTGAAGTCCTTGCTGATGAGGTGTCAGTACGATAGGCACGCATCTTTGGTTTTTGAGAGGGATTTCGGGAAGTACCGCTCGCCCGACCCTTACAGAAACTGTAAGATGTCAGTGAGTAGTAAAGTCATTTCAGGACTGATTGATAGTACAGGATCTCTGAATCGGTCCAGATCAGGGATCTTGGAGGTCGTCAGATCCTTCTACTCGCATCTCTTGGGAAGGAAGGATCTAGATCGAGACGGGATGTCGGCTTTCCTGGCTGAAACCTTTCCTGAGCCAGGGGTAGACCCCTCTCTTGATGTTTTGGCAGAAGAAATCAGGGAAGAGGAAGTGAGACTGGCGATTGAGGGGCTTGCCCACAAGAAGTCACCAGGTCCGGATGGCTTAACATCCGAGTGGTACAAGACCTTTAAGGAGTCTTTAGCTCCCCTCTTGACTGAGGTATTCAATGAGTGTCTCTCCTCGGGCACTCTGCCGAAGTCAATGAGGAGGTCAGCCCTGATTCTTCTCTCAAAGGGTAAAGATCCCAGCCATATTGAGAATTGGAGGCCCATAGCTCTTCTCAATACGGACAGGAAGCTTCTGGCCAAGATACTGTTTAATCGGCTGGTGAAGTTTGCTCCCCGGCTCCTTTCGGGGGCCCAGCACTGCTCTGTTCCAGGCCAAAGCACCTTAAGTGCTGTTCTCGGTGTCCGGGAGGCAGTGGAGCGGAGTAGTGCAGGTCTCTGGAAGGGGTACTTGCTGTCCCTGGATCAGGCCAAAGCATTTGATCGGGTGAACCACGAGTACCTCTGGTCCGTCCTCCTGAGATATGGCTTACCGTGTGCTTTTATTAATTGGCTTAAGACCTTATATGCAGGGGCAGAGAGTTTCCCACTGGTGAACGGGTGGTCTGGCCGCTCTTTTGAGGTGGGGTCTGGAGTCCGTCAGGGTTGTCCTTTGAGCCCGCTTTTATACGTGTTCGCAATTGATCCCTTCGTCCGGAGGGTAGATTGTGGGCCGTTGGCGGGAGTCGGGATGAGTCTGGCGGAGCTGGATGTTGCCCAGAGAGTGGTGGCGTACGCTGATGATGTCACCATTTTCGTGTCCTCGAGAGAGGAGGTCGATGTGGTGATGTCGGAGGTGGAACGCTACTCGGAGGCATCCGGGTCTAAGATCAACCGGGATAAGTGTGAAAGTCTCTGGCTGGGAGGGGGAGATCCCACTTTTGATCTCCCGGACACCCTCCCAGGGCCCCAAGACTCAGCAAAAATTCTGGGCATCACATTCGGCCAGGATGATTATCCCACCAAAAACTGGGACAGTAAGCTACAGGATGCCACTCATAGGGTGGATCAGTGGAAGGGTTGGTCTATGACCCTCAGGGAAAGGGTACACCTGATCAAATCGTACCTGCTCCCCTTGTTTATCTATCTGGGCAGTGTATGTATCTTGCCAGATGCCTACTACACTAGGATCTACAGCCTGTTTTTCCAACTGTTATGGGGGAACAGGATGAACCTAGTCAAGAGAGAGGTTACGTACCGCACGAGGAGACTAGGGGGTTTATCTATGGTAAACCCTGTGGTGTTCTTAACAAACACCTTCTTGAAAGCCAACATCTCAAACCTCTGGTCAGAGAGGGCTCCTCCGTGGGTACTCTCCTGCAGGGAATGGTTTCGGCCTTTCTTCCAGGAATGGGAGACAGGAGGGCAAGTGAAGGACCTCCGTACGCCCCATGGGCATCTTCCGGCTTACGCTACCCCGACTCTGAAGGCGATACGTCGGTGGGGTCTGGGAGTGTGGGAGATCAGGACCCAGTCAAGGCAGTTCCTTGACAAACGGGTTCTGTTGACCCACTTCCAGAAGCCTCTGGCGCTCAGGGACTGCCCAGGTCGGGATCTGAGGGTGGGGTTGTATCTCTTAAATATGAAAAGGATCCCCCAGAAGTTTTGGGACTTGGCCTGGCGCTGCTTTCAGGGGAAGCTATATGTGAGGGACAATTTGAAGTGTAGGAGATCTGATGACCGGGGATGTCCCCGAGAAGAGTGCGGGGACATGCTGGAAAGCATGGACCATTTCCTGCTTCATTGTCCCTTTAATATAAGGGTCTACAACCGGGTGGGTGCTTCCATCGGCTGGAGTCAACTTGCCGGCCTTACCTATCCAGAGTGGGCTTATGGGGCATTCAGGATCCTGGGTGGCCGAGATCGGGGCACTTTGTTTTTAGTCAGCTTAGTGGTTAGATACTACACGTGGAATGCACGGTGTTTAGTGTCTACACAGCGCAAAGTCCTCTCCGAGGTGGAGGTCTGTAGGAATATCACCGGTGACCTCGGGAAGATCAGGTCTTTGGAGTATGGCAGTCTTGGTACCAGTAGGGCTTCTCTCCTATGGAGAGGGTTTTCTTTTGATGTGCCCTAGGTACTAGACCTTTTGGGTAGAGTACCCTTGTTTTTGTTAGGGACAGTGATATAGGGACAGGGTTAGGGTGATAGTAGGGTCAGTTTATTTTTAGGGATAATGGTAGGGTGAGAGGTAGGGTGCAGTTAGGGAAAGAATATACATTTTGTATGTATCAGGATTGCCATCCTTCTTCCTGGTGGTGGGCTAATGCATGTGCACCCTAGCTTTTTGTTTTGTTTTCAGATGCTATGGTTATGAAGGGCTTACAGGCACCGAACTTGGGCCTAAAGTGGGTTTTATTGTTTGCTTATGTATGTTAAAGCTGGTTATGGTTAAGTTGGTTGGGAGGAGTTCTAGGTTGGGAGGGTATATTTGTGGGTGGTGGTGGTCTTTTCTTTTGGTGGCCCTGGCATGGGTCAGTGGACTGGACATTGAGGACTATGAACTGTATGGAAAAAACTCTGACCCATGTACAGGAGGTTGGGTGGTGTGGGTGAAGGGTCAGTTTAGTGTAGAGTGTTCTTTTATATTTGTAGGTGTGTTTTCTGTTTATAGGTGTATATAGTTTGTGTATAGTATTGTACATAGTAGTGTATATAGTCAGTTATGTATATAGTATGTATAATGTATGTTATATTATTATAAAAAAAAAAAAAAAAAAAAAAAAAATTTAATTTATTTTTTAATTTTTTAAGTATATAGTATTTTAGTAGAGATAGACATGGCAGTCGAACCAGTTTTATTTTTGTAGTAATGTTTCTTTAGTATCCCGTTGTGGATTTATTTTCTTTGGTTTATATATGTAGTATGTAGTAAAGATGTGTGTAAGCATGTGTGTATTGTGTTTTCTGTGATATTTTCCCGAGTTTGGGTATTTTGAGTTGAATTTAATTTATTTATTTATTTATTTTATTTTTTTTTGTTTCTTGGTTAAATGTAGTTAATATATTGATATATATGTGTGCATATGTGAGTGTGGTATAGTGTTATTATTATTATTATTATTATTTAAAAAAAAAAAAAAAAAAAAAAACATGGTGTGCAGTGTGAGTGCTTGTTGTGTTTTCTATGTATGATTTTTCCCGAGTTTGGGTGTTTTGAGTTAAAGCGAAATAGTGCTATATTTATGTTTCTTATGAGTGTGTTGTTTGGCTATGAAAGGTGTAATTATAATATTTCTAGTTCTAGTAGGAAAGCTGGGCTGGCCGGTTAGGCAGGATTTTTGTTCTTTTATTTAAATGTAAAGTTTGGGTTTATGTTATTTCATGTTGTTGTTTTCCGTTATGGCAAAGTTGTGCTGGTTTATCTTTTGTTATGATTTATATTTTTCTAATAAAAGATTTACAGGATATAACTCAGGATCAGTACAGGATTAGTAATGTAATGTATGTACACAGTGACCCCATCAGCAGAATAGTGAGTACAGCTCTGGAGTATAGTACAGGATATAACTGAGGATCAATACAGGATAAGTAATGTAATGTATGTACACAGTGACCCCACCAGCAGAATAGTGAGTACAGCTCTGGAGTATAATACAGGATATAACTGAGGATCAATACAGGATAAGTAATGTAATGTATGTACACAGTGACCCCACCAGCAGAATAGTGAGTACAGCTCTGGAGTATAATACAGGATATAACTGAGGATCAATACAGGATAAGTAATGTAATGTATGTACACAGTCACATACTGTACACCACACAGGGGAAATAAAGTTGCACAGGGGGATGGAGGGAAAATGAAAAGGCCCGGGGGGGGGGGGGGGGGGGGGGCAGGCTTCTGGGAGCTCGGGCCCCTTACAAGGGTATTGGCTGTACCCCCCCTGACGGCAGCCCTGTGTACAAGGTAGGGCCGGCACATAAGCCTGGTTGCCCCCTATCGGTAGTGTTTTGTCCCCTATTGGAAGTGTCTTACGAGACTTAATGTACAAAACTGTCCACTACTGGGAGGTGTCTGCTAAGGGAGATTTTACTGTATAATGTTCTCCCCCCAACCAACCACTAGATCCCCCAGGATAAGCGAGACTGTTTAGCGCAATAGAGCACATTCACATGGGTGTGAAACTCCCCAAAATGTAAGTTTTTTCAACTCCCAAAAACCTAATTGGAGAATGTGTAAGTGACGTGTTTTGGTCTAGAGCGCCAGCGGTTTCTCGCTGACTTTTAGGATTTTTTTAGAACAGGTTTTGCCTATGTGAATACACACTGTTATTTTTTCATTTTTTGTTCTGTTCTAGGGTATGTTCACAAGCGCGGATTTTCGCAGCGAATTTAGCTGCGGATCCGCTGGCGAAGGCCCCGCTCTATGTTGGCTTTACATGTGCCTGCTGGCAGACACACTGCAGCAATGTGCGCGGTGTACTCGCACATCGCGGCCGCTCTTCCTGCTCTGAGCTAGGCAGAGAGCTCCCGCGATGTGCGAGTATACTGCGACTCGCACATCGCAGTGTGTCTGCTGGTAGCGGCGTATTGCCACTATGAGCAGGCACATGTAAAGCCAGCATAGAGCGGGCCTTCACCAGTGGATCTGCAGCGTAAAATCCGCAGAAAATCCGCGCGTATGAACGTATGAACTCTGATATCTCCCATGATGCCCTCAGGGATCCTGAGCTACTTCAAAGCATTTGTAATAAACCAGTCTAACGGTACGTTCACACGCGCTGATTTTTTGCGGGTTTTCCACTGCGTAATTGAAAGGGGGCGGGCTCTTCTCGGCTGTCTGCAGCCGATTTTCCACGGCGGAATGTACAATGCGGAAAATCTGCCGCAAGCCCCATTGAAGTCAATAGGGACTGTGGAGGATTTTCCGCAGCATAAATTCTGCCGCGGAAAATCTGCTGCGGACAGCCAAGAAGAGCCCGCCCCCTTTCAAATACGCAGCGGAAAACCCGCTAAAAAATCTGCGCGTGTGAACGTACCGTTAGACTGGTTTATTACAAATGCTTTGAAGTAGCTCAGGATCCCTGAGGGCATCATGGGAGATATCAGAGTCTGGAAGCGGCTTTCATCAGGGAAAGATGTCACACAGAGCAGTGTTTGTCAAGCGCGTAGTATAATTATGGTCAGTGAATCAGGTGTCACCACAATAATATCACCTGTGAAAGACCAAGGAAATCCTGAAAACACGACCTGTTTAACTTGAGGACCGCACTGGAGAAACGCTGACACAGAGGATTAGAGATGAGTGAAGTTACAGTGATTCCATTGGTCACAAACATATAGGCTCTGCGTTTGCTGACTTCATCCTGCATGAATTAGTTACTTTCAGGTGCTCCGGGAAAAGGTGGATACAGTTTTAGGAGAGAGTCTCCAGCCACCGAAGTACCTGAAAGCTGAACTAATTTATGCAGGATATAGTCATCACCGCCAAGCCGAGAAGTTTGTGACGAATCTACAGAGGATGATCATTGCTGGAGGCATCATGACAGCAGATCACCAAGATGGCAAAACACACAGTACTACATATAAACAAATTATCATCCTGTACCCCGAGTGTCATCATCCTGTACCCCAAGTGTCATCATCCTGTACCCCGAGTGTCATCATCCTGTACCCCGAGTGTCATCATCCTGTACCCCGAGTGTCATCACCCTGTACCCCGAGTGTCATCATCCTGTACCCCGAGTGTCATCACCCTGTACCCCGAGTGTCATCATCCTGTACCCCGAGTGTCATCACCCTGTACCCCGAGTGTCATCACCCTGTACCCCGAGTGTCATCATCCTGTACCCCGAGTGTCATCCTCCTGTACCCCGAGTGTCATCCTCCTGTACCCCGAGTGTCATCCTCCTGTACCCCGAGTGTTATCATCCTGTACCCCGAGTGTCATCATCCTGTACCCCCAGTGTCATCATCCTGTACCCCAAGTGTCATCATCCTGTACCCCAAGTGTTATCATCCTGTACCCCAAGTGTTATCATCCTGTACCGAGCGTTATCATCCTGTACCGAGTGTTATCATCCTGTACCCCAAGTGTCATCATCCTGTACCCCAAGTGTTATACTGTACCCCAAGTGTCATCATCCTGTACCCCGAGTGTCATCACCCTGTACCCCAAGTGTCATCACCCTGTACCCCAAGTGTCATCATCCTGTACCCCAAGTGTCATCATCATGTACCCCAAGTGTCATCATCCTGTATCCCAAGTGTCATCATCCTGTACCCCAACAAGTGTTATCCTGTACCCCAACAAGTGTTATCCTGTACCCCAACAAGTGTTATCATCCTGTACCCCAACAAGTGTTATCATCCTGTACCCCAACAAGTGTTATCATCCTGTACCCCAACAAGTGTTATCATCCTGTACCCCAACAAGTGTTATCATCCTGTACCCCAACAAGTGTTATCATCCTGTACCCGAGTGTTATCATCCTGTACCCCGAGTGTCATCATCCTGTACCCCGAGTGTCATCATCCTGTACCCCGAGTGTCATCATCCTGTACCCCGAGTGTCATCATCCTGTACCCCGAGTGTCATCATCCTGTACCCCGAGTGTCATCATCCTGTACCCCGAGTGTCATCATCCTGTACCCCGAGTGTCATCATCCTGTACCCCGAGTGTCATCACCCTGTACCCCGAGTGTCATCACCCTGTACCCCGAGTGTCATCACCCTGTACCCCGAGTGTCATCCTCCTGTACCCCGAGTGTCATCCTCCTGTACCCCGAGTGTCATCCTCCTGTACCCCAACAAGTGTCATCCTCCTGTACCCCAACAAGTGTCATCCTCCTGTATCCCAACAAGTGTCATCCTCCTGTATCCCAACAAGTGTCATCCTCCTGTATCCCAACAAGTGTCATCCTCCTGTATCCCAACAAGTGTCATCATCCTGTACCCCAAGTGTCATCATCCTGTACCCCAAGTGTCATCATCCTGTACCCCAACAAGTGTTATCCTGTACCCCAACAAGTGTTATCATCCTGTACCCCAACAAGAGTTATCATCCTGTACCCCAACAAGTGTTATCATCCTGTACCCCAACAAGTGTTATCATCCTGTACCCGAGTGTTATCATCCTGTACCCCGAGTGTCATCATCCTGTACCCCGAGTGTCATCATCCTGTACCCCGAGTGTCATCATCCTGTACCCCGAGTGTCATCATCCTGTACCCCGAGTGTCATCATCCTGTACCCCGAGTGTCATCATCCTGTACCCCGAGTGTCATCATCCTGTACCCCGAGTGTCATCATCCTGTACCCCGAGTGTCATCACCCTGTACCCCAAGTGTCATCCTCCTGTACCCCAAGTGTCATCCTCCTGTACCCCAAGTGTCATCCTCCTGTACCCCAAGTGTCATCCTCCTGTACCCCAAGTGTCATCCTCCTGTACCCCAAGTGTCATCCTCCTGTACCCCAAGTGTCATCCTCCTGTACCCCAACAAGTGTCATCCTCCTGTATCCCAACAAGTGTCATCCTCCTGTATCCCAACAAGTGTCATCCTCCTGTATCCCAACAAGTGTCATCCTCCTGTATCCCAACAAGTGTCATCCCCCTGTACCCCAAGTGTCATCCTCCTGTACCCCAAGTGTCATCCTCCTGTACCCCAAGTGTCATCATCCTGTACCCCAAGTGTCATCATCCTGTATCCCAAGTGTCATCATCCTGTACCTCAAGTGTCATCATCCTGTACCCCAACTGTTATCCTCCTGTACCCCAAGTGTCATCCTCCTGTAACCAAGTGTCATCATCCTGTACCCCAAGTGTCATCATCCTGTACCCGAAGTGTCATCATCCTGTACCCCAAGTGTCATCATCCTGTATCCCAAGTGTCATCATCCTGTACCCCAAGTGTCATCATCCTGTACCCCAAGTGTTATCATCCTGTACCCCAAGTGTCATCATCCTGTACCCCAAGTGTCATCATCCTGTACCCCAAGTGTCATCATCCTGTACCCCAACTGTTATCATCCTGTACCCCAACAAGTGTTATCATCCTGTACCCCAACAAGTGTTATCATCCTGTACCCCAACAAGTGTTATCATCCTGTACCCCAACAAGTGTTATTATCCTGTACCCCAAGTGTTACCCTCCTGTACCCCAAGTGTTATCCTCCTGTACCCCAAGTGTTATCCTCCTGTACCCCAAGTGTTATCCTGTACCCCAACAAGTGTTATCCTGTACCCCGAGTGTTATCATCCTGTACCCAAAGTGTTATCATCCTGTATCCAAAGTGTTATCATCCTGTATCCAAAGTGTTATCATCCTGTACCCCAAGTGTTATCATCCTGTACCCCAACAAGTGTTATCCTGTACCCCAACAAGTGTTATCCTGTACCCCAAGTGTTATCCTGTACCCCAAGTGTTACTATCCTGTCACTGTCCTCCCCCATAGTAGGGTCTCTGTGACCTCACATCCCTGTATTGCTGACCCTCTATCCCCGGGACTGACGTCTCCTCATCCCCCTCAGCACCGGCGGACATGGCTGCTCCAGCTCAGGTTATGAGGAGTGTCATCATCCTGTACCCCAAGTGTCATCATCCTGTACCCCAACAAGTGTTATCCTGTACCCCAAGTGTTATCATCCTGTACCCCAACAAGTGTTATCATCCTGTACCCCAACAAGTGTTATCATCCTGTACCCCAACAAGTGTTATCATCCTGTACCCCAACAAGTGTTATCATCCTGTACCCGAGTGTTATCATCCTGTACCCCGAGTGTCATCATCCTGTACCCCGAGTGTCATCATCCTGTACCCCAACAAGTGTTAACATCCTGTACCCCAACAAGTGTTATCATCCTGTACCCCAACAAGTGTTATCATCCTGTACCCGAGTGTCATCATCCTGTACCCGAGTGTCATCATCCTGTACCCCGAGTGTCATCATCCTGTACCCCGAGTGTCATCATCCTGTACCCCGAGTGTCATCATCCTGTACCCCGAGTGTCATCATCCTGTACCCCGAGTGTCATCATCCTGTACCCCGAGTGTCATCACCCTGTACCCCAAGTGTCATCACCCTGTACCCCAAGTGTCATCCTCCTGTACCCCAAGTGTCATCCTCCTGTACCCCAAGTGTCATCCTCCTGTACCCCAAGTGTCATCCTCCTGTACCCCAAGTGTCATCCTCCTGTACCCCAACAAGTGTCATCCTCCTGTATCCCAACAAGTGTCATCCTCCTGTATCCCAACAAGTGTCATCCTCCTGTATCCCAACAAGTGTCATCCTCCTGTATCCCAACAAGTGTCATCCTCCTGTATCCCAACAAGTGTCATCCCCCTGTACCCCAAGTGTCATCCTCCTGTATCCCAACAAGTGTCATCCCCCTGTACCCCGAGTGTCATCCTCCTGTATCACCCCAAGTGTCATCCTCCTGTACCCCAAGTGTCATCCTCCTGTACCCCAAGTGTCATCATCCTGTACCCCAAGTGTCATCATCCTGTACCCCAAGTGTCATCATCCTGTACCCCAAGTGTCATCATCCTGTATCCCAAGTGTCATCATCCTGTACCCCAAGTGTCATCATCCTGTACCCCAACTGTTATCCTCCTGTACCCCAAGTGTCATCCTCCTGTACCCCAAGTGTCATCATCCTGTACCCCAAGTGTCATCATCCTGTACCCCAAGTGTCATCATCCTGTATCCCAAGTGTCATCATCCTGTACCCCAAGTGTCATCATCCTGTACCCCAAGTGTTCTCATCCTGTACCCCAAGTGTCATCATCCTGTACCCCAAGTGTCATCATCCTGTACCCCAAGTGTCATCATCCTGTACCCCAAGTGTCATCATCCTGTACCCCAAGTGTCATCATCCTGTACCCCAAGTGTCATCATCCTGTACCCCAACAAGTGTTATTATCCTGTACCCCAAGTGTCATCATCCTGTACCCCAAGTGTTATCCTCCTGTACCCCAAGTGATATCCTCCTGTACCCCAAGTGTTATCCTCCTGTACCCCAAGTGTTATCCTCCTGTACCCCAACAAGTGTTATCCTGTACCCCAACAAGTGTTATCCTGTACCCCAAGTGTTATCATCCTGTACCCAAAGTCTTATCATCCTGTATCCAAAGTGTTATCATCCTGTATCCAAAGTGTTATCATCCTGTATCCAAAGTGTTATCATCCTGTATCCAAAGTGTTATCATCCTGTATCCAAAGTGTTATCATCCTGTACCCCAAGTGTTATTATCCTGTACCCCAACAAGTGTTATCCTGTACCCCAACAAGTGTTATCATCCTGTACCCCAAAAAGTGTTATCATCCTGTACCCCAACAAGTGTTATCATCCTGTACCCCGAGTGTTATCATCCTGTACCCCGAGTGTTATCATCTTGTACCCCAACAAGTGTTATTATCCTGTACCCCAACAAGTGTTATCATCCTGTACCCCAAGTGTTACTATCCTGTCACTGTCCTCCCCCATAGTAGGGTCTCTGTGACCTCACATCCCTGTATTGCTGACCCTCTATCCCCGGGGCTGACGTCTCCTCATCCCCCTCAGCACCAGCGGACATGGCTGCTCCAGCTCAGGTTATGAGGAGACCCTCAGCCCCCTTCTCACCCGCACACCCATCTTAGCCTCACCTCTCATTTCTCGCCCGCTGTGTCCTCTCACTTTATGCGCGCCGCCATCTTGCCCGCCACGTCACGCCGACACTTCCGGTGACGCACTTCCGCGCCGGTCCATACAGTTTACTGGAGGTCATGTGTCACGCGCGCCTTGCGGCTGCTGTCTGAAAGTTGTATACAGGTCATGCTGGGAGTTGTAGTATCCTGTCAGCTGAACGACTACAAGTCCCAGCACACATTTTGTGCCCACAAGAGAGTTGTAGTCTTGTCATTTTCATCCCCAGCCTCTCAAGGACATCTCAGGACACTATAAGTCCCAGCATGGCCTGGTGGGGAGATTGTTGGGAGTTGTACTTACCTGACGTTATACTCCAGAGCAGGATTCATAATTCTGTCATTGGAAACTCTCAGAGGGTTTGCTATCAGATACCAATAAGGGGTTAAATATCTATAATATCTGGATCAAAAAGGGTTGTTGCCCCTTTTTTAACCCATTCCTAATGTCGTCACCGTAGTTACCTGACCTGTCCCAATTGGTAGATATAGCTGTATGAAGGTCCTGACAGTGCACTTCACTCCCCAGCTTCATTATGGTCTATGGAACTGGTCTCCAAACTGTGGAGCAGATGTTTCAAAACTACAACTCCCAGCATGCCCAGACAGCCGTTGGCTGTCCGGGCATGCTGGGAGTTATAGTTTTGCAACAGCTAGTTGGGAAACCTTCCTGATGTTGAAGCTAAGCAGCCCTTACTCCAACTGTAGAGATTGGTGTATTGCAGAGAGGTCCTTGTTCAGTCTTCTACTCTCTGGCAAAGATGATATGCTCCTGTCCAGGCATGCTGGGAGTTGTAGTTTTACAACAGCTGGAGGTCCATTGGTTGGGAAGCCTTCCTGATGAGGCAGCTAAGCAGCCCTAACTCCGACTGTAGAGATTAGTGTATTGCAGAAAGGTCCTTGTTCAGTCTTCTACTCTCTGGCAAAGATGATATTCTCCTGTCCGGGCATGCTGGGAATTGTAGTTTTTCAACAGCTGGAGGTCCATTGGTTGGGAAGCCTTCCTGATGAGGCAGCTAAGCAGCCCTAACTCCGACTGTAGAGATTAGTGTATTGCAGAAAGGTCCTTGTTCAGTCTTCTACTCTCTGGCAAAGATGATATTCTGTCCGGGCATGCTGGGAATTGTAGTTTTGCAACAGCTGGAGGTCTGTTGGTTGGGAAAACTTTCTGATGAGGCAGCTAAGCAGCCCTAACATTACTGTAGAGATTAGTGTATTGCAGAAAGGTCCTTGTTCAGTCTTCTACTCTCTGGCAAAGATTACATTCTCCTCCTGTCCGGGTATGCTGGGAGTTGTAGTTTTGCAACAGCTTAAGGTCCGCTGGTTGGGAAACCTTCCTGATGAGGCAGCTAAGCAGCCCTAACTCTGACTGTAGAGATTAGTGTATTGCAGAAAGGTCCTTGTTCAGTCTTCTACTCTCTGGCAGAGATTATATTCTCCTTCTGTCCAGGCATGCTGGGAGTTGTAGTTTTGCAACACCCAGAGTTGCACAATTTGGAGACGGCTGGTCTTGCAGACTGAGATGGATTGAGTGCCCAGCTGGAGGGTGAAGTGTAATGCCATGTTCCAGTAATGCTACAGTAGGCGTGAATACAGCCTGGAGCCGGAGTGACTACTTCAGGATCGTGAGCCCCAGGGAATACTTTCACCTGATTTACATTCAGCGTGGGACAAATATAAAACTTTTTCTCTCCTGGATCACTGCAGGCCATTAAGCCGTCCAGAATACAATTACCTGTTGCCAATGATGGCAGGATCACGTTAAACCACAACTCCAGTGATGGCTCAGGCAGAAGGATATATGTTTACATTTCCGTGCCGCCACCCGAGACATCCGATGCTTGTTGGAGACTAATGCATTCAATCTAAGCATATGGTGGAAGTCTCATAGACTTGCAATATAGAGTAAGTCTTAGGCTCGTGCCATCAATGGAGTAAACTTCAGTAAATGTGCACTGTCAGGACCGAAAATATGGACAAGGACTATTTATATGTTGTACATCGGGTCAAATCATTAACCTTTCTAATATACTTCATTAAAAAAAATGTGATTTCCTTCTTGTAGAAATCATGGGCTGTAAAAAATACCACTAGAGGTCCCCATATCATCCAGAACATTATCCTGTCCGGCATCTTTGTCCTAGCTGAAACACAAGCAGGGACAAAATCCAGGAAGTGAGGGTGGGACCAGCACTCCTCTGTGCTCACAACTGTCCTATCAGACTACAGCATGAAAACAGAGAGAAGGGGATATAGAGCATCCTGCAGTGATTGGATGAAGAGACCCAGCACAGCAGACTCATGGAGGAAGTGAATGCATGGTAAGTTAGGGTGGGTTCAGTGCTAGCATCAGACATGCCCCATCCTGAGCAGTGGATGTCAGAATAAGTGAGCAGCAGAACACATCACACAATAACAATCACATCTAAAAATACACATGAATTAATTGTGCATAATTCTGGAAGTCACTTCCCTGAAGCAGAAAGTTGGCCCCATAACAATAGGAGCCAGGAAACAAGGCGACTGTATATACATATTTGTACTATCACATCACACAATGTTTAGAGAAAAAAGTAAGGGGAATTGCACCAAAATTAGCATATTTCTCCAACATTTTTTATTAGTTTTTTTCTCAAATGCGGGTGTGGGCTGTTTTTTTAAACTTGTCACCCTTTGCCCTTTAAAACAAATTCATGTATATGATGGAAAAGGGAATTAAAATCACTATGAAAAGCGAAAAGAGAAATAACAATACATGAGGCCCATTGTCTTCCTAATACCACTCCAGGTTTTCAGACTAGCCCAGATCAGCACAGGTGCTGAAGACAGCTCGACACTGGGCTTAAAAACTAGATGAGAGTCAGTCTGTAAGTTAGGATGTCAGGAACCCAATGATGGGAGTTTGAATCCAGAGTTTTGCAGACTCAAAATGAAATATTTATAGTCAGGTGGAAAAGACCCTTGTGAAGCTGTATAAAACACATTAGGTTGTTATGGGCAACTGGTCGATTTCTTTCTCTGACCCCCCACTTCCCTGTGACTAAATAATAGCTGCTAAGACTTAAAGGTGTTATCTCAGGAATAAACTTCGTACGGGGACAAGGGGACCGTGATTGCATGATCGGACCCTTATTGCCTAACCTGTGAATAAGATATCATGCCTTTACCTACTACCTAGGACAAGCTATAAGATAAGATTGGAGGCTAGGAGAATATGTGGCTGACATATGAAGAAAACAGCTCGTAGTGGTAGAATACGTTCTCACAATATCCATGTACAGTGATCCCTCAACTTACTATGGCCTCAACATACAATAGTTTCAACATACAATGGTCTTTTCTGGACCATTGTAAGTTGAAACCAGACTCAACATACAATGTACGGACAGTCCAGATCTGTGAAACGTGTCAATGGCTGAAAGAACCGACCAATCAGAATGGGCATTCACTGGTAAAACCCCTGAAGTGCATGCACTGACTGGTGTCTGGTAGCACCCCCTACAGTACAGGAAGGTATTACATGTTCTGTACTCTTTACCTGTACCAGGGTTAGCTGCTCCTTGGGACACCAGGTGAGGACGGCTCCATTTTAAATTTTTAGGACACTGCGTGCACTGTACAGGACCCTGAAGAAGCTCCTGTCCTCTACCTAGACCAGCATTTCCCAACCAGGGTGCCTCCAGCTGTTGAAAAACTACAATTCCCAGCATGCCCGGACAGCCTTTGGCTGTCCGGGAATGCTGGGAGTTGTAGTTTTGCAACAGCTGGAGGCACCCTGGTTGGGAAACACTGACATAGACAGTGATTACAGCTTCCAGCAGATCTTTCTCACTTTTATATGTAAGGATTTGCTTTATCTATATTAGTTATCTACTTATTTTTCTTTAATCCTCACTATTTTTGGATGACATTTTGGTGGCTTCAGAACCAATTACCAGGTTTCCATAGAGTTCTGGTCTCAACATACAACGGTCTCAACATACAATGGTGGTCCTGGAACCAATTGATATTGTAACTTGAGGGACCACTGTACACTCACAGAATCCAGTCACCGGCTGTGATGAACACTTAGATGAGGAGAATATTCAATCACGACGGGATCAGATGTCCAGGGCTTAGACTGTCGAAGCTGCTGAGTGACCTTTAAAAGTCAGGGCCTTCTTTTTATTAAAGCTATTATGGGTTCTTGGATTCCATTCTCTGAGCTATAAACTTTTGTTCCGGCTAATGGCTACATGGTAATTAGCCCAATGCAAAGTCGTTTTGACATTTCCAGAGAGATTTTTTTCTGCTGAAAAACAGGAGCTGTTAATCCTCTATTAGGAATCAGAGAAGATTTCAGAGTAAGGGAAAAGTTTTTTTAAACATCTCATTACAAGTCATATGCATTCTGGGTGGAATAACTCTACAACCACGTACGTGCCATCACGTCCACTAATAGGATGCCCAGGGGACTTTACAGAACTTTGCGAAACTTTGGAAATCTTCAGAAATTATAAGGTTGGAGTTTTTTCTGAAACTCGGGGAGATTTATCAAAACCTGTGTAGAGGAAAAGTTGACTAGTTTCCCATAGCAACCAATCAGATCGCTTCTTTCATGTTTGAGATGCCCTTTTTAAAAATGAAAAAAGCTATCTGATTGGTTGCTATGGGCAACTGGTCAAGTTTCCCTCTGTAAAGGTTTTGATAAATCTCCCCTCATTGTCTAAATTTCTATGACCTGGAGTGCAGCACAAAAACCTATGATATATTCTTATATGGATCAGTCACAGTGTGAATGTACATCAGATGGGAGAAACCAGTGACCATCCAGAAAAAAACATCCAGGGAAAGGGGATCCTGTGGACAGAAATAATTGGGCAATGTAAAAGGTCAGAGGAGACAGACAGGAAACTGCTGCTAAATACAACCCTGGTGTTCTACCAACATGTCTGAACCCACAACATGATGCTACTTAGCATGGATGGACTATACCAGAAGACAACCAGCTCCAGGGCCATTGTGTATAAGGAATACAGCTAAAACTCAAAAGAACAGATTTATCCAGATCTCTGTGAGGAAACACAACTTGGTCAGATGGATCCAGATCTCTGTGAGGAAACACAACTTGGTCAGATGGATCCAGATCTCTGTGGAGAAACATGGCCTGGTCAGATGGATCAAGATCTCTATAGAGAAACATGACCTGGTCAGATGGATCCAGATCTCTATAGAGAAACATGTCCTGGTCAGATGGATCCAGATCTCTGTGGAGAAACATGTCCTGGTCGGATGGATTCAGATCTCTGTGGAGAAACATGACCTGGTCAGATGGATCCGGATCTCTATAGAGAAACATTTCCTTGTCAGATGGATCCAGATCTCTATAGAGAAACATGACCTGGTCAGATGGATCCAGATCTCTAAAGAGAAACATGGCCTGGTCAGATGGATCCAGATCTCTGTGGAGAAACATGGCCTGGACAGATTGATCTGGATCTCTATAGGGAAACATGGCCTTGTCAGATGGATCCAGATATCTATAGAGAAACATGACCCGGTCAGATGGATCCAGATCTCTATAGAGAAACATGTCCTGGTCAGATAGACCCAGATCTCTGTGGAGAAACATGACCTGGTCAGATGGATCCAGATCTCTATCGAGAAACATGGCCTGGTCAGATGGATCCAGATCTCTATGGAGAAACTTGTCATGTCAGATGGATCCAGATCTCTATGGAGAAACATGTCCTGGTCAGATGGATCCAGATCTCTATAGAGAAACATGGCCTGGTCAGATGGATCCAGATCTCTATCGAGAAACATGTCCTGGTCAGATGGATCCAGATCTCTATCGAGAAACATGTCCTGGTCAGATGGATCCAGATCTCTATAGAGAAACATGGCCTGGTCAGATGGATCCAGATCTCTATCGAGAAACATGTCCTAGTCAGATGGATCCAGATCTCTGTGGAGAAACATGTCCAGGTCGGATGGATCCAGATCTCTGTGTAGAAATATGACCTGGTCAGATGGATCCAGATCTCTGTGAGGAAACAAAACTTGGTCAGATGGATCCAGATCTCTATAGAGAAACATGGCCTGGTCAGATGGATCCAAATCTCTGTGGAGAAACATGGCCTGGTCAGATGGATCCAGATATCTGTGGAGAAACATGTCCTGGTCAGATGGATCCATATCTCTGTGGAGAAACATGACCTGGTCAGATAGACCCAGATCTCTGTGGAGAAACATGACCTGGTCAGATAGACCCAGATCTCTGTGGAGAAACATGACCTGGTCAGATGCATCTACATCTCTATAGAGAAACATGGCCTGGTCAGATGGATCCAGATCTCTGTGGAGTAACGTGACCTGGTAAGATGGATCCAGATCTCTGTGGAGAAACATGTCCTGGTCAGATGGATCCAGATCTCTATGGAGAAACATGTCCTGGTCAGATGGATGCAGATCTCTGTGGAGAAACATGACCTGGTCAGATAGACCCAGATCTCTGTGGAGAAACATTTCCTGGTCAGATGGATCCAGATCTCTGTGGAGAAACATGTCCTGGTCAGATGGATCCAGATCTCTGCGGAGAAACATTTCCTGGTCAGATGGATCCAGATCTCTGCGTAGAAACATTTCCTGGTCAGATGGATCCAGATCTCTGTGGAGAAACATGTCCTGATCAGATGGATCCAGATCTCTGCGGAGAAACATTTCCTGGTCAGATGGATCCAGATCTCTGTGGAGAAACATGTCCTGGTCAGATGGATCCAGATCTCTATAGAGAAACATGGCCTGGTCAGATGGATCCAGATCTCTGTGGAGAAACATGGCCTGGACAGATTGATCTGGATCTCTATAGGGAAACATGGCCTTGTCAGATGGATCCAGATCTCTGTAGAGAAACATGACCCGGTCAGATGGATCCAGGTCTCTATAGAGAAACATGTCCTGGTCAGATAGACCCAGATCTCTGTGGAGAAACATGACCTGGTCAGATGGATCCAGATCTCTATTGAGAAACATGGCCTGGTCAGATGGATCCAGATCTCTATCGAGAAACATGGCCTGGTCAGATGGATCCAGATCTCTATGGAGAAACTTGTCATGTCAGATGGATCCAGATCTCTATGGAGAAACATGTCCTGGTCAGATGGATCCAGATCTCTATAGAGAAACATGGCCTGGTCAGATGGATCCAGATCTCTATCGAGAAACATGTCCTGGTCAGATGGATCCAGATCTCTATGGAGAAACATGTCCTGGTCAGATGGATCCAGATCTCTATAGAGAAACATGGCCTGGTCAGATGGATCCAGATCTCTATCGAGAAACATGTCCTAGTCAGATGGATCCAGATCTCTGTGGAGAAACATGTCCAGGTCGGATGGATCCAGATCTCTGTGTAGAAATATGACCTGGTCAGATGGATCCAGATCTCTGTGAGGAAACAAAACTTGGTCAGATGGATCCAGATCTCTATAGAGAAACATGGCCTGGTCAGATGGATCCAAATCTCTGTGGAGAAACATGGCCTGGTCAGATGGATCCAGATATCTGTGGAGAAACATGTCCTGGTCAGATGGATCCATATCTCTGTGGAGAAACATGACCTGGTCAGATAGACCCAGATCTCTGTGGAGAAACATGACCTGGTCAGATAGACCCAGATCTCTGTGGAGAAACATGACCTAGTCAGATGCATCTACATCTCTATAGAGAAACATGGCCTGGTCAGATGGATCCAGATCTCTGTGGAGTAACGTGACCTGGTAAGATGGATCCAGATCTCTGTGGAGAAACATGTCCTGGTCAGATGGATCCAGATCTCTATGGAGAAACATGTCCTGGTCAGATGGACCCAGATCTCTGTGGAGAAACATTTCCTGGTCAGATGGATCCAGATCTCTGTGGAGAAACATGTCCTGGTCAGATGGATCCAGATCTCTGCGGAGAAACATTTCCTGGTCAGATGGATCCAGATCTCTGTGGAGAAACATGACCTGGTCAGATAGACCCAGATCTCTGCGGAGAAACATTTCCTGGTCAGATGGATCCAGATCTCTGTGGAGAAACATGTCCTGGTCAGATGGATCCAGATCTCTGCGGAGAAACATTTCCTGGTCAGATGGATCCAGATCTCTGCGTAGAAACATTTCCTGGTCAGATGGATCCAGATCTCTGTGGAGAAACATGTCCTGATCAGATGGATCCAGATCTCTGCGGAGAAACATTTCCTGGTCAGATGGATCCAGATCTCTGTGGAGAAACATGTCCTGGTCAGATGGATCCAGATCTCTGTGGAGAAACATGTCCTGATCAGATGGATCCAGATCTCTGCGGAGAAACATTTCCTGGTCAGATGGATCCAGATCTCTGTGGAGAAACATGGCCTGGACAGATTGATCTGGATCTCTATAGGGAAACATGGCCTTGTCAGATGGATCCAGATCTCTATAGAGAAACATGACCCGGTCAGATGGATCCAGATCTCTATAGAGAAACATGTCCTGGTCAGATAGACCCAGATCTCTGTGGAGAAACATGACCTGGTCAGATGGATCCAGATCGCTATTGAGAAACATGGCCTGGTCAGATGGATCCAGATCTCTATCGAGAAACATGGCCTGGTCAGATGGATCCAGATCTCTATGGAGAAACTTGTCATGTCAGATGGATCCAGATCTCTATGGAGAAACATGTCCTGGTCAGATGGATCCAGATCTCTATAGAGAAACATGGCCTGGTCAGATGGATCCAGATCTCTATCGAGAAACATGTCCTGGTCAGATGGATCCAGATCTCTATGGAGAAACATGTCCTGGTCAGATGGATCCAAATCTCTATAGAGAAACATGGCCTGGTCAGATGGATCCAGATCTCTATCGAGAAACATGTCCTAGTCAGATGGATCCAGATCTCTGTGGAGAAACATGTCCAGGTCGGATGGATCCAGATCTCTGTGTAGAAATATGACCTGGTCAGATGGATCCAGATCTCTGTGAGGAAACAAAACTTGGTCAGATGGATCCAGATCTCTATAGAGAAACATGGCCTGGTCAGATGGATCCAAATCTCTGTGGAGAAACATGGCCTGGTCAGATGGATCCAGATATCTGTGGAGAAACATGTCCTGGTCAGATGGATCCATATCTCTGTGGAGAAACATGACCTGGTCAGATAGACCCAGATCTCTGTGGATAAACATGACCTGGTCAGATAGACCCAGATCTCTGTGGAGAAACATGACCTGGTCAGATGCATCTACATCTCTATAGAGAAACATGACCTGGTCAGATGGATCCAGATCTCTGTGGAGTAACGTGACCTGGTAAGATGGATCCAGATCTCTGTGGAGAAACATGTCCTGGTCAGATGGATCCAGATCTCTATGGAGAAACATGTCCTGGTCAGATGGATGCAGATCTCTGTGGAGAAACATGACCTGGTCAGATAGACCCAGATCTCTGTGGAGAAACATTTCCTGGTCAGATGGATCCAGATCTCTGTGGAGAAACATGTCCTGGTCAGATGGATCCAGATCTCTGCGGAGAAACATTTCCTGGTCAGATGGATCCAGATCTCTGCGTAGAAACATTTCCTGGTCAGATGGATCCAGATCTCTGTGGAGAAACATGTCCTGATCAGATGGATCCAGATCTCTGCGGAGAAACATTTCCTGGTCAGATGGATCCAGATCTCTGTGGAGAAACATGTCCTGGTCAGATGGATCCAGATCTCTGCGGAGAAACATTTCCTGGTCATATGGATCCAGATCTCTGTGGAGAAACATGGCCTGGTCAGATAGACCCAGCTCTCTGAGGAGAAACATGGCCTGGTCAGATAGACCGAGCTCTCTGAGGAGAAACATGGCCTGGTCAGATCAATACAGATCCCTGTGGCACCATGCTTATGGGAAGATGCAGGGTTCAGTATAAGCAGCATGAATGAAGCCCTTCCTGTTAGGTGTAAATAGTTCTGCTTGGTGAATGAGGTGTAATGGTGTGGGAAATAATTTTTTGGTGCATTTTTTGGTTCATTAAAGCATTGAGGATACCCAGCTTCATCTGTCCATGGCAGCTGTTTCCCCTGAGACTGTTAACAGGACAATGCACAATCCACAAGGGTAATATATTCAGAGGTTGGTTACAGGAACATAATAGAGAGTTTTTCTTGCTTCCCTGGCCTTCAGTCCTATAGACATCTCTAGGATGAGGTAGAAGAGGCTGTACAGAATATGTTTGGACCTGCATCTAATGTGCATCAACTGGGAGAAACAATCTTGTAAACACCGACCAATATTCCTGCAGAACAATTTCTTCTCCTAATAAAATCCATACAAAGGAGGTCCAATCTGCTACTAGATGGGGGTCTCTAAAACATGGTCTATTAACTATTTAATTTTGTAAGCAAAGACAGCTGAAATCCCTGCAAACTTGCCCCATTTCTACCAAACCTCTTGCACAATATTTCCCATGTCCTTATGTACTTCAACATTAGCAATGAAGAGGGTCTTGTTGAAGGACTTCCTTCTGCTTCTGATCTTCTGAGACCCTCTTGGAGCTGATAACTGTCTCTAATGCTTCACAGCAGAGAAATTATTTTGGAGCAAAGCAAATGCAAGGAAGAAAAAAATGAAATAATAAAAAAAAAAGCATCTGCAAAGTGTCCTTCCTTGGCACAATGTTTGCCCATCCGCCCCTGGCCAGATCAGCTCTAAGCCTATCAGTAATTCAGTGTCTCTTGAGCAGCAAGCTGGGGGGTTGGGTTGGTTTGCCATTTACAGGACCCCTTTTTGTAAAGTCGTCCAACAGTGAGAGGCTGTCAGATGATTTTATGGGATTTTTTTTTCTGGCACCTACCAGGCTCGTAACAGTGAATTCACTATGAAGCAATAAAATAAATAAGGCTGTGTGTCGTCCGGGCCTGTTACATGAAGAACCTCTCTGTGCATCAGGGAGAGGTGTTTATATTCGGCTACTGTTCAGCATGGCCAAGTAAAAGCTTAATCTAGGGAATGGTTGGATCAGCAGTAGCGAAACGGTAGAAAAGAGGCTCTTTGCCCACCCACAGAGGAGAAGTCATAGAGGGTGCAAAGGCTGCAATTCCAACTGGGGCCCTACATCTATGGGTTCACTTTAAGCCCAACCGTTAGAGATGACCTATGTTGCCTTATTCGTGAGCGGCACAAAGGTATGACAAGTTCTACCTACATGGTCATAAAAATCTGATTTATTTTACTACAACTATGCAATATTCAGGGTAAAATAGGGCTTCTTATAGAGACATTTATTAGATGGCCTATAAAAAAATGCCCCAATCCGATCACCGGTCATGTGTGATATTGCAAAATATATTGATGCTGTCAGACTATATGAGCCCAAACAAGATGGTAAAATTATAGTTGTCTTAGTCTGCCTGACAATTGTGCTTCCCCATTGTCCCATGATAGCTAATATTGGAGATAATAAGGATCAGTCATGCTGGAGTTCAACAAGACCAATACTTTCTTCTGCCAGGAGGGAGAAATAGCGGCAGCTAATCTCCTGCACCCCATTAAAATAATAGTGCTAAGCCAATTGTACATGTTTATGGGGTCGGGGGCAAGGTAGAGATCTGTGTTATATACAGTTTAAGGGTACGTTCACACGTACAGGATCCTTTGCAGATTTGATGCGCAGGATTTGTTACTGCCGTTTAGAATCTGTGCTCAGTCATTTAGTTTACATTGAAAGCTGCAGCAGAAAATCCTGCGCATCAAATCTGCGTACGTGTGAACTTACCCTAAAGGAGTTATCTGATCACACACACCCCTGCGCAGAGAGGGCTCTCCTCCTGGTAAGCTCCTATATACACATATACAGTGAAATAACTGAAAAGTGGTCTTTCCAAAGAAAATGGATATGTATAGTAGACTGAAAATTTGTTACACGAGGTCTGGTCTGCATAAGGGGGTAGTCTTCTCAAAGAGGTGGTCTATCAAAGGTTTCTACATACAGGGTCATATTAACCATAATCTAAAAAGAGGAGAGGAGAGCGCTCCTTAGTGAAATAAAAGAGAGATTCTCAATATGAAATATAGACATAAAGGCCGCTCGCCAAAGGTGGTTGTGTAGCAACATAGACAACAATGGTAAACGCATCAGATGGTATGGTATCCGCAGCCCTCTGGCAAAGCAATGGTAGACAATCGGTATGGCTTCAAAGTAGAAGCCGGCTCCACATGGCGCAGGATACAAGCCGGAAGAGGCAAGGTAAAATTAAGGTAGTTTATTTCCCAAGATGCAACGCGTTTCGCTGCGGGAAAGCAGCTTCATCAGTGCCATTGACCATAAGGCACTGTAGGGCAGGTACCTAGGGCGGCATATAGGAGAGGGCGGCTTTAGTTTTGCTTTTCTTGTTTTTCATCTGATACTGCTCCTGTTTCTGTATATGCCCTCTGGTTGGCTGATTAACACCTCATCAGTTCATTTATCTGTGTCCAGTCTCCCCATCACAGCTTTTGTCATAGTTGACGTTAATATTAGCTTAGTGTGCAGCGTGTGTCCAGGGATGGACCAGCAGCAATGGACTATTGGTGCCTCCAGTGTAGAAGGAGTTACCTGTGATAAGATATAATGTAAGTATTCTCTATAATGTAGATGCCAATGCGACATCTCCCACCCATACCCTATAGGCTACCCAATGTTGCTGCAGTACTAGGAGTCCATGATGAACTTGCACCGTGTGCCAGAGATCAAAGCCCCCCCAGAGATTTCCTCACAGGGGTCCTCCGCTGCTCATAAAGTAATATTCATTTTGCCATCATAGTAGAAAACGAAAGCTAACACCTGACTGGTGGCTATGGAATTCAGTTAATTTAGGCATGGCGGTGTTATTAAACAACACCTATTGTGCATAAATCCATCTTTTCTACAATGCAGTAAAGATATTTATATCCTGTCACTCAATGCCGGAGGGGAAATATCTTGTCACTAGTTAGACAGCTGCCCCAGGTCTTACCCTCGAGGGGGTACGATCAGCACAGCAGCCCTCATAAAAAAATATCCATCTGTGCTTAAAGACAAACAAAGCATTAATACAGCAAGCTGGGATTACAGCATATTACAGGCGGCTTTAATGACAGGACGCATCTGCTTGAACCGGGTACTTTTGCATTAAGGAATGTGATGGGGATTTAATAAGCTGCAGAGACATCAGTCAGGAGCGCGGACCTGGGAGCAATGACGTTTAAATGTGAAGTCATTTGTATCACGGAGGCGCTGGCTAAATTTTGACAAAATGCATACTGCAGAACAGCAGAAGTTTTCAGTTATATTGTCATTACGAAGACGCCTTGATGGAAGTGATTAGGAACATTATAGAAGGCGATATTTCTCTGTGTCTCCCAGAAATACAGTGAAAACCCATTAAAGGGCAATTCTACTGACAGCTGATATTAGCATCACTGGTGCGGTAATCATTTCTAGTGGAGAGATATTATACAACACATTGTGCTAACTGCGATTTCTTGCTACTGAATGTCCCTCCCAACATGTCTCAAACACTATACAAAAAAAATAAAGGGAACACTAAGATAACACATCCCAGATCTGAATGAACTAATCGTATGAAATACTTTCCTATTTACATAGCTGAATTCACTGACAACAAAATCACACAAAAATGATCAATGGAAATCAAATGTATCAACCCATGGAGGTCTGGATATGGAGTAACACTCAAAATCACAGTGGAAAACCCCACTACAGGCTGATCAGACTTTATGTAATGTCCTTAATACAAGTCACAATGAGGATCAGTAGTGTGTGTGGCCTCCACGTGCCTGTATGACCTCCCTACAATGCCTGTGCATGCTCCTGATGAGGTGGAGGATGGTCTCCTGAGGGATGTCCTCCCAGACCTGGACTAAAGCATCCGCCAACTCCTGGACAGTCTGTGGTGGATGGAGCGAGATGTCCCAGATGTGCTCAATCGGATTCAGGAGAACGGGCGGCCAGTCCATAGCATCAATGCCTTCCTCTTGTAGGAACTGCTGACACTCCAGCCACAAGAGGTAAAGCATTGTCTTGTATTAGGAGGAACCCAGGGCCAACCGCACCAGCATATGGTCTCACAAGGGGTCTGAGGATCTTATCTCGGTACGTAATGGCAGTCAGGCTACCTCTGGCAAGCACATGGAGGGCTGGGAAGCCCCCTTAAGAAATGCCACCCCACACCATTACTGACCCACCGCCAAACCGGTCATGCTGGAGGATGTTGCAGGCAACAGAATGTTCTCGACGGCGTCTCCAGACTCTTTCACGTCTGTCACATGTGCTCAGTGTGAACCTGCTTTAATCTGTGAAGAGCACAGGGCGCCAGTGGGGAATTTGCCAATCTTGGGCTGTAAGCACAACCCCCACCTGTGGATGTCGGGCCCTCATACCACCCTCATGGAGTCTGTTTCTGCCCGTTTGAGTGGACACATGCACATTTGTGGCCTGCTGGAGGCCATTTTGCAGGGCTCTGGCAGTGCTCCTACTTGCACAAAGGCGGAAGTAGCGGTCCTGCTGCTGGGTTCTTGCCCTCCTACGGCCTCCTCCACGTCTCCTGATGTAGTGGCCTGTCTTCTGGTAGCGCCTCCATGCTCAGGACACGACGCTGACAGACACAGCAAACCTTCTTGCCACAGCTCGCATTGATGTGACATCCTGGATGAGCTGCACTACCTAAGCCACTTGTGTGGATTGTAGACTCCGTCTCATGCTACCACTAGAGTGAAAGCACCGCCAGCATTCAAAACTGACCAAAACATCAGCCAGGTAGCAAAGGAACTGAGAAGACTGTTGTCTGTTCCATTTGCACAACAGCATATGAAATTTCTGAGTGGACAGTGTGATTTCACACAAGTGTCATTGACTTGGAGTTACATTGTGTTGTTTAAGTCTTCCCTTTATTTTTTTGAGCATTGTATATTACATATCCCTTATAACCTGATAGAAGCTCCCATCACACTCATTGTAACTGCCCTACTGTATAGAAACAGAACTTCTATAATATGTCCTCCTATGTACAAAAATATAACTACTATAATACTGCTCCTATATACAATAATATAACTATTATAATACTGCCCCTATATACAAGAATATAACTACTATTATACTGCCTCCTATATACAAGAATATAACTACTATAATACTGCTCCTATATACAATATAACTACTATAATACTGCTTCTATATACAAGAATATAACTACTATAATACTGCTCCCTATATACAAGAATATAACTACTATAATACTGCTCCTATATACAATAATATAACTACTATAATACTGCTCCTTTGTACAAGAATATAACTACTATAATACTGCTCCTATATACAAGAATATAACTACTATAATACTGCTCCCATGTATAAGAATATAACTACTATAATACTGCTCCTATATACAAGAATATAACTACTATAATACTGCTCCTATATACAAGAATATAACTACTATAATACTGCCCCTATAAACAAGAATATAACTACTATAATACTGCTCCTATATACAAGAATATAACTACTATAATACTGATCCTATATACAAGAATATAACTACTATAATACTGCTCATATATACAAGAATATAACTACTATAATACTGCTCCCATGTATAAGAATATAACTACTTTAATACTGCCTCCTATATACAAGAATATAACTACCATAATACTGCTCCTATTTAGAAGAATATAACTACTATAATACTGCTCCTATATACAATAATATAACTACTATAATACTGCCCCTATATACAAGAATACAACTACTATAATACTGCTCCTATATACGAGAATATAACTACTATAATACTGCTCGTATATACAAGAATATAACTACTATAATACTGCTCCTATATACAAGAATATAACTACTATAATACTGCCCCTATATACAAGAATATAACTACTATAATACTGCCCCTATATACAAGAATATAACTACTATAATACTGTCTCCTATATACAAGAATATAACTACTATAATACTGCCCCTATATACAAGAATATAACTACTATAATACTGCTCCTATATACGAGAATATAACTACTATAATACTGCTCCTATATACAAGAATATAACTACTATAATACTGCTCCTATATACAAGAATATAACTACTATAATACTGCTCCTATATACAAGAATATAACTACTATAATACTGCTCCTATATACAAGAATATAACTACTTTAATACTGCTCCTATATACAAGAATATAACTACTTTAATACTGCTCTCATGTATAAGAATATAACTACTATAATACTGCCTCCTATATACAAGAATATAACTACTATAATACTGCTCCTATTTAGAAGAATATAACTACTATAATACTGCTCCTATATACAAGAATATAACTACTATAATACTGCTCCTATATACAAGAATATAACTACTATAATACTGCTCCTATATACAAGAATATAACTACTATAATACTGCTCTTATATACAAGAATATAACTACTATAATACTGCTCCTATATACAAGAATATAACTACTATAATACTGCTCCTATATACAAGAATATAACTACTATAATACTACCTCCTATATACAAGAATATAACTACTATAATACTACTCCTATATACAAGAATATAACTACTATAATACTGCTCCTATATACAAGAATATAACTACTATAATACTCCTCATATATACAAGAATATAACTACTATAATACTCCTCATATATACAAGAATATAACTACTATAATACTGCTCCTATATACAAGAATATAACTACTATAATACTGCTCCTATATACAAGAATATAACTACTATAATACTGCCTCCTATATACAAGAATATAACTACTATAATACTGCTCCTATAAACAAGAATATAACTACTATAATACTGCCCCCTATGTACAAGAATATATCTACTATTATACTGTCCTCTAGACAAAATGTCTAATACTTCCAAAATTTAGCCACAATACGGATGAAAATTACTCAAATTGTAGTTTTCTGCAAGGTAGGTAGTATCTTTATTGCTGACAGAACTTTGAAGAATTAAGTCTACAGAAGTCCATTACCTCCATTAGTTTACTTGTTAAGTGTCTTATCATTTCCTGACTATAACAGTTTAAAAGATGTATTTACTTTACTTTTGCACTCGACAGTGGAACAATAATTGTAATAATCAACCAGTAGATACCCTCAGCCGAGTGGTTACATTTCATAGTTGCTGAAGCAGTAGAACTTGATGGTTGTTGGTCACACATGGTGTAAAGAGCACCAGAGCTTTCTGGAACCCAACTTTTACATTAGACAACAATGAAAAAACTTATTTTTAAACACTTTTTACTCTACTTGACCCTTTCAAATGACAATTCTTGACATCAATCAATCCACATAGACAGGAGGATAATCACTGCTATTCCTGGCCCTAATTTTAAGAGCCCTCTCACCTGACCCCTCCTTTTTGGTATACAATAAAGAGGCGTTTTCGTCATCAAAAGTTACCCTTTAGCCATAATATAGAAGATAACGCTTATCGGCCTTTTGGCTAAGATCAAGTGTAGTATCTGTTCTTATCAGTTTCATGCCGGTGGCAGGCGACGCCAGTGTGGAGCTGGTAGGGATGGGTGCTGCATGGTAGGGGGCAGGTGTACCGGGGCGTTCCGGGGCTGGTTCTGAGAAATCAGCTCGACGGCTGCCCCGATGTGACCTGTTTCCTCCGGGTCTCGCCATAAGGCTGAGAGGGTCTAGAGCCGAGGTAGTTTAGTGCCTTGGAGAGTGGTGACCCCGAGGTGCCGAAACTCACTGGGAGTACTGGCTCACTGAGTGGAAGTACGGGCACCATGAACTCTTCACCTTATAGCACTCACCTCTTGATTCCCGGCCTTCTGGCTAAGATCAGAGACATTTTTATAGATCCGTCCGGATGTCCGGGTAGTATATCTGCACTCATCCACTTATTTCTTTCTTTTTGTCAATGTGTCACTTTTTGCGTGTTCACAGGATTGTTAGGATGCAGTAGCCCTTCTGGGTGTCCCTCCTAGCGGTCTAGGGGAGGTGTGTGGGGCCGGTTGCTCATCTCCCTGCAAAAACTCTGGGTACTCCTGGATGGGCAGGGTACCTAACGTTTAAGGCTCTGCAGGCAGATACCTCGGCTAACACAAAGGGGATGCCAAGAGCATTTGTGGTCCCTTAGTAGCTTCGGTGAAAAGGGACATCAAACCTGGATCCTTGCAGGTACCTTTTTGGCCCGAAGGTGAAGGGTAGATTTGTTGGGGGGCCTCTCTCCTGTAGGAGAAGGGCTTGCGATAGGCCGCATCCTTTGTGCACTTTTTCTTGCACCTTGGGTGATTCAATGACACGTTCCTTGAATCTTAGATAAAAAATAGAAGATAACTAGCTAGTTGATAGGATCCTTACCAATCCTGACCACGGAGGTGAAATGTCCTCCGAATTAACTCATCAGTTAGTTTTACCCCTATCCTGAGAATACACCATTAAGTCGACAGAGTGCCTGAACCAAACATTACCCAACAAAAATGGAACAGAATTCAACAACAAAGTCTTTTCTCTGTTTCAGGTTCCTGTTAACTTCACAGGAACCTTTCCTCTGGAGTGTGTTACTTCACACAAGCCTTCATCTAGGATCCACTTCAAAATTTGGACAGGAGAGGGGCAGCACTATTTCACCCATACTACTAACTATTTAGCTCAACCCAGTACACTTCAAGCATGACCCACCAGGCCACATCTCAGCACCTGCAGGGCAGCCAGATCTGTGCTGTAATGACCAACTTGACTCCACTGGACAAAAGACTTTTCCAGGACCTAGCTACAGTGTTTCCCAGACTTAAAGGAGAACTCCGGCAAAAGTAAACTTATCCCCTATCCATATTCAGTCAGTCTGACCCCCCGCAATCCCCAGGATGAGAAGCGTGTGTCGTCTGCTGGTAGACTGCATGCCCTCCATTCATTTCAATAACAGCGCCGGGGATGCCAGCGCCCGACCTCCCGCGATTAGCTACTTATCCCCTATCCTGTGGATAGGGGATAAGTTTATTTTTGCCAGATTTTTCCTTCAAGAACACTACTTTTACTCCTCACTTGTTCACTCTTTACCGTGGTTATTCTCCACAGCCCCAGCAAACTTTCCCAGAGCTAATCCTACCCAGGCTACAGTATTCTCAGCAAATACTGCTACAGTAGCAAATGAAGTAGGGCAAAGCGTAACACAAGACAATAAAACATTCACTTCACAAACAGTATGTCATTTATGCCACACCCATACAGCAGATACATCACACACTGATGCCAAATGTTCTTTAGTTTCCATTTGCTGCCCCATCACCTATTATCTTACCAGGCACGTCTCTCAGGGGCAATCACTAAATCATCAGCATATCTCTCTAAGGTTACCTCTTTATTACTGGTCAACATAAGCAATTACAATGCTGTGCTGCAAAAAGGTGTAGGAGTGTGGGTGCTCTGTGTGTATTCTTGGAGCAGGGCCCCTTTTTTGGGGAAATATTCCCTGCCTCTGGCCTAGTTCTTATCTCTCAGCTCAGAATAGGGTCATCTGTCTTCCACGTGGCCTTTACTGCAGTCTAGCAAACTTCCTGGAAGCAGCTCTTTATATATATCTATTCTACAGCAAACATATACTACAGGTACACACTTAACTAACTTCAAAGAGGACGGGACACACCAGTATATATATATTCACACCATACACCTACAGGTATTATATATTTTATATATGCCCATTCTCACTGATGAAAATAGGTTGTGACATGTTTTCTATGGTTATTCCAGTCTTCTATCATATAATTTTAGATCTTCACAACCTTTAGTTAGAGAACATGGCTGCTTACACAACATGCAGACAATGAGGCATTCTTAAATTGATGCGCTGGCACAGAACTCATCAGGATTCTGGGCCGCGTACTTGGGGGATTCTCCTCCTTTAGTCATTACCATGTTGTCACGTATTAATTAGCAGGAGGACCGCTTTGCTTGTGGCTTATGTCTTTTCACATTTTGTTGGGGAAATTGTGCGTAAGCTCCTGGTACTTGGAGCTAATTTGCTGTTGACGGCAAGAGAAGCTCATTAAGTTTACAATCTCATCACAGGGCATTAGCAGAATTGTAACAAAAGTGATTAATTGTCAGCCCCTTCATGGAGAAGGAGAGAACACCGAGAGACATTTATCATATTGTATCAGCAGCAACAAGGAGGAAACGTGTCAAAATGTATCAAGCACTCATCTGATGGATACCTGCTGGGGGTGATCAAGTCTGGTAACAAAGGGTTACACAAAACTGGGGCTCCATGCAAATCCTAACGCACATGTCTGGTTGTGTTATTAAACATATATTACCTATTTTAATTATGGCCTTTAAATCTTGAACATGTTAACTCTTGAACATGTTAACTCCATCGTAATGTTAACACCATTTTACATACAGAATTATGCTGCACATTAGGTGAAGTCAACGTGTCTATATATTACGTATCCTGTACTGATCCTGAGTTATATCCTGTCTCATAAACCAGAGCTGTACTCACTATTCTGCTGGTGAGGTCACTATGTGCATACATTACTTATCCTGTACTGATCCTGAGTTATATCCTGTATTATACTCCAGGGCTGTACTCACTATTCTGCTGGTGAGGTCATTATGTACATACATTACTTATCCTGTACTGATCCTGAGTTATATCCTGTATTATACTCAAGAACTGTACTCACTATTCTGCTGGTGAGGTCACTGTGTACATACATTACATTACTTATCCTGTACTGATCCTGAGTTATATCCTGTATTATACCCCAGAGCTGTACTCACTATTCTGCTGGTGAGGTCACTGTGTACATACATTACATTACTTATTGTCACGATGCCGGCTGGCAGGTAGTGGATCCTCTGTGCCAGAGAGGGATTGGCGTGGACCGTGCTAGTGGATCGGTTCTAAGTCACTACTGGTTTTCACCAGAGCCCGCCGCAAAGCGGGATGGTCTTGCTGCGGCGGTAGTGACCAGGTCGTATCCACTAGCAACGGCTCAACCTCTCTGACTGCTGAAGATAGGCGCGGTACAAGGGAGTAGACAGAAGCAAGGTCGGACGTAGCAGAAGGTCGGGGCAGGCAGCAAGGATCGTAGTCGGGGGCAACGGCAGGAGGTCTGGAACACAGGCTAGGAACACACAAGGAAACGCTTTCACTGGCACAATGGCAACAAGATCCGGCGAGGGAGTGAAGGGGAAGTGAGGTATAAATAGGGAGTGCACAGGTGAACACACTAATTGGAACCACTGCGCCAATCAGCGGCGCAGTGGCCCTTTAAATCGCAGAGACCCGGCGCGCGCGCGCCCTAGGGAGCGGGGCCGCGCGCGCCGGGACAGGACAGACGGAGAGCGAGTCAGGTACGGGAGCCGGGATGCGCATTGCGAGCGGGCGCTACCCGCATCGCGAATCGCATCCCGGCTGGAGACGGTATCGCAGCGCACCGGGTCAGTGGAGCTGCCCGGAGCGCTGCGGTAGCGAGAGAGAAGCGAGCGCTCCGGGGAGGAGCGGGGACCCGGAGCGCTCGGCGTAACACTTATCCTGTACTGATCCTGAGTTATATCCTGTAGATCTTTTATTAAAAAATATAAAACATTACAAAAAGAACGAACATCACCATAACAATAATACAAACAACATACACCTGTATAATATATACAAAAATGAGTCCATATTAGTCCAAAAATGTCCAACCAAGTATCTTCTGGTCCAGCCTCATTCTCACCAAACACACCGCTATAATAACAACAACTACTAAACACTCTACAATAATAATAATACTTACAGTAATAATAATAACAACAATAATAACAAAAAACTGGTCCGGTTGCATTTCCCCACCCAAAATAATAAATATAATAAATATGTGTCAAACCACCAACAAACACCACAAACAGAAAAACAGAATATACAATTTATTTTTATTTTTTTGGCCCTGAGCTGGTCCCGCATCCCATGCCCCCAGTACATGATACCAGACGTCCATGAACCAGTCCAGGATTTTTTTTTTTTTTTTTTTTTTTTTTTTTTATATAAAAGGTCCCACACAGAAACCCCCCTCCCCCCATCTACCCACCACCCAACCTAACACTAAACCCCAACACAACACAACCCCTAGAAAAAAAACAATATATATACATATATACACATATACATAAATGTACAAACAAAACAAATATATACAAAATAATACAAACTATACAAAACAAACAACAATAAGGCTTTTCAATCACACAATCCCCTAAAGCTCAAGTTCAGTGCCTGCAAGCCCTATATCACCATATATCTACAGCACAAAACAAAAAGACTCATGTGCCAGCATCAGCCCACCACCAGGGGGAGACAACAGGCTAAGGCACTTTAAAGGCAAAGCCCCTCCACAGACAAGAGGCCCTGCCAGCACCCAGCCTCTCGTACTCCAGAGAACGCACCTTCACCAGGTCACCAAGAATGTTCCTAACCACCTCACCCACAGGGAGGATTTTACGCTGCGTCGACACTAAACACCGTGCGTTCCACGTGTAATACCTGACCACTGAGCTGACTAGGAATAAAGTGCACTGGTCCCAGCCTCCAAGGTTTCTGAATGCCCCATAGGCCCATTCCGCATAGGAGAGACTGGCCAGCCGAGGCCAACCAATGGAAGCGCCCACCCTGTTGTAAACCTCTGTGTTAAAGGGACAATGAAGCAGAAAATGCTCCATGCTTTCCAGCATGCCTCCACACTCTTCGCGGGGACATCCCCGGTCATCAGAGCTCCTGCACTTCAGATTGTCTCTCACACACAGTTTCCCGTGGAAGCAGCGCCAAGTCAAGTCCCAAAACTTCAAGGGGATCCTGATAGAATTCAAAAGCTCTAAACCCACCTCCAGATCCCGACTTGGGCAGTCCTTGAGCGCCAATGGCCTCTGGAAATGAGAAGACAGGACCCTCTTGTCAAGGAATTTCCTCGACAGAGTCCTAATCTCCCACATCCCCAGACCCCACCGACGAATAACCTTCAGAGCCGGGGTAGCGTAAGCCGGGAGATGCCCGTGTGGTGTGCGAAGATCCTTCACTTGCCCTCCTGTCTCCCATTCCTGGAAGAAAGGCCGAAACCATCCCCTACAGGAGGATACCCACGGAGGAGCCCTCTCTGACCAGAGGTTTGCTATATTGGTCTTAAGAAAGGTATTCACTAGGAACACCACAGGGTTGACCATACACAACCCCCCTAGTCTCCTCGTACGGTAAGTAACCTCCCTCTTCACTAGGTTCAGTCTATTCCCCCATAACATTTGGAAGAACACACTGTAGACCCGGGTCCAAAGAGGTTCTGGCAACATGCATACACTGCCCAGATATATCAGTAAAGGGAGCAGGAAAGTTTTCATCAGGTTAACCCTTTCCCGGAGGGTCAAAGACCAACCCTTCCACTGATCCACCCTCTGAGCGGCGATCTTAAGCCTGCTGTCCCAGTTTTGTTTGGGGTAATCCCCTTGACCAAATTCGATGCCGAGGACTTTTGCGGATTCCTGGGGCTCTGGAAGGGCGTCCGGGAGATTAAAATCAGGATCTCCCCCTCCCAGCCAGAGACTCTCACACTTATCCTGATTGATCTTGGACCCGGATACCTCCGAGTAGCGGTCCACCTCTGACATCAACCATCTGCCCTCCTCTTGTGAGGAGACAAACACGGTGATATCATCAGCGTACGCTACCACCCTCAGAGCCGAATCCGGCACCGCCAGGTCCATTCTCACCCCCGCCAATGGTCCACAACCAATCCTTCTAAGGAAAGGATCGATTGCAAACACGTACAGCAAAGGGCTCAAAGGACAACCCTGACGGACACCAGACCCAACCTCAAAAGAGCGGCCAATCCAACCATTCACAAGCGGGAAACTCTCTGCCCCTACATACAAGGTCTTAAGCCAATCAACAAAACCCCCTGGCAGGCCATATCTCAGAAGGACAGACCAGAGGTACTCATGGTTAACCCGATCAAACGCTTTTGCCTGATCCAAGGACAGCAAGTACCCCTTCCAGTGGCCAGCCCTACCTTGCTCCACAGCCTCTCGGACACTGAGCACAGCACTGAATGTACTGCGGCCCGGAACAGAGCAATGCTGAGCCCCCGAAAGGAGCCGGGGTGCAAACTCCACCAACCGGTTAAACAGCACTTTTGCCAGAATCTTTCTGTCCGCATTGAGAAGTGCTATGGGACGCCAATTCTCAATGTGGGACGGGTCTTTACCCTTTGACAGGATGATCAGCGCTGACCTCCTCATTGACTTTGGCAGAGTGCCCGAGGATAGACACTCATTAATAACCGCAGTCAAGAGGGGAACCAAAGTGTCCTTAAAGGTCTTATAGAACTCAGATGTTAAGCCATCCGGACCGGGTGACTTCTTGAGGGCAAGCCCATCAATAGCCATCCTGACTTCCTCTTCCCTGATCATCTCTGTCAAAACATCAAGAGAGGGGTCTACTCCTGGTTCAGGGATGGTTTCAGCCAAGAAAGCTGATACCTTATCTCGATCTAGATCCTTCCTTCCCAAGAGGTGCGAGTAGAAGGATCTGACGACCTCCAGGATCCCTGATCTGGACCTTTTCAAGGATCCCGTACTATCAATCAGTCCTGAGACTATTTTACTATTCACTGACATCTTGCAGTTTCTGTAAGGGTCGGGCGAGCGGTACTTCCCGTAATCCCTCTCAAAAACCAAAGATGCGTGCCTATCGTACTGGCACTTCATCAGCAAGGACTTCACTCTGGAGATATCCTCTCGGCTACCTCCAGTCGAGACAAGGTTCTCAAGTTTCTTCCTCAGGCCCTGGTACAAGCGGTACCTGTTTAGGCTTCTGAGGCCCGAGAGCTGGCGGAAGAATCTCGCAACCCTTTCCTTGAAGATCTCCCACCACTCTGACTTACTGTTACAAAGGCCCAGCAATGGTACCTGGCTCTGAAGAAAATCCTCAAAGGACTGTCTTATCTCCGCTTCTTCCAAGAGAGACGAATTCAGCTTCCAATAGCCTCTGCCCATCCGGGGGGTCTCTGTGACATTCAGAGAAAACAAAATTAAACAGTGATCGGAGAACTCCACCTCAACAACAGACACTGCTGAAGAGACGGCTTCCTCCTTTAAATAAAACCTATCTATCCTAGACCTACAACTACCCCTATGATAGGTGAATCCCGCGTGGCCTGGGGTGTGCCGGATGTGGACATCCACCAGGCGAGCCTCACTCGCTATGCTATTAAGGGCGACGCTATCATAAGTCAGCTTGTCTCTGGCACCTCCCCTGTCTTGGGGCCTCGTGACAGCATTAAAGTCCCCTCCAAAGACCACCTGCCGACTTGTAAAAAGATAGGGCTTGATCCTCATAAAGAGGCACTTCCGGTCCCACTTAGACTGTGGGCCGTAGATGTTAATAAGGCGAAGTTCTTGTCCCCTCATGAGGACATCTAAGATCAGGCACCTCCCCATTTCTAACTCGATAACCCGTCGGCATTCTACCGCTGCGGTAAAAAGGACCGCCACTCCGCTATACGGCTCGGCCCCAAGAGACCAGTAGGAGGGCCCATTCCTCCACTCTCTTTTAGCCTTGTAGATAGATGACATATCTGTTAGCCTGGTCTCCTGCAAAAATAAAATATCAGCATTAATATGGGCAAAAAAATCATAGGCCGCAAATCGAGCTGTATCTGACTTAATGCTGGCAACATTAATGGATGCCAGAGTCAACGGAGAGGGTGCCGCCATCAAGGGTGATTGAGTTAGACAGCTTTCTTTTTCCCACTCCCCTTCTCACCCTCCACATCAGAAGAACTCTTCACCCTCTTTAGAGAAATAGAAGTGTCCATCTCACCAGACGTCGTTTTACTTTCCTCGTCTCCGGATTCTAGGCCAGTCCCTTCCCCCGAGGACATAACCTCCCCAGGGGAAGAGGACTCGGCGCCCCCTGGAAGCCCCTCTGCCACCTCCCCCTCATCCTCCCCTTCCGAAGAAGAGGAGGAGATGTCCCTGAGGGGTCGGAATCGATTGGAAAGGCCAACCAGAGGGGAGTCAGTTTTGCCTTCCTTTGGCACCTGGACCAGGGTGGGAGAAGATCTCAAATCTCCCTTATTTTTTTTACTTGTACCCCGCTTTCGTGTCTCCTTCTGCCATCCCATATCATCCTCCTCCACACTATCTGAGGAGATGGCACCTTCCTCATTCTGGATCCTCCTGACCTCCTCATTCAGCTCGCCATCCCTCGGTGTCTCAGCAGCAAGGTTGGCCTCTGGGACAGAATGAGAGGTCGTCTCAGTAACCCAGGCTTTCCCCATCACCCTATCCCTTTGGCGTTTATCAAGACGTCTTAGTTGGGCTGGTGTCTTTCTCTTGCTGTTCCTCACTGACCCCTCAGTTCCTCCACCCCTGCTAATCCCCTCCCCAGCAGATTCCGGCTCGTGATCTTCACCCGCTGGGGACAAGACCGCATTAGCAAAAGAACGAGGGCAACGACTGAATGGGTGACCTAAGTCACCACACAGGTGACACCTAATCTCTGCACAAGATGCGGCAAGATGGCCTACACCCCCACACAAGGCACATTTCTGCACCGTACAGTTTGCACTGAAGTGTGTGGGGTCACCACATCTGTGACAGAGCTTCGGCTGACCCCGGTAGAAAATCTGGATACGATCCCTGCCGAGAAAGGCAGAGGATGGAATATGGGTAACTGTATTTCCTGAACGCTTAAGTTTTACCAAAAACGTCCAGGCTCCTGACCAGATGCCAAACTCGTCCCTGTTCTTCTGCGGGACCCCCATTACCTCGCCATACCGTCCTAACCAGGTGATGATGTCAACACAAGAGAGTGATTCGTTACGGGTCAAAACGGTCACTCTCTTGATTTCGTTTTGACGAGACAATGCCTGTACGGCAAAGTCTCGCCAGCCGGGCTCATTCTTTACCAATTCATAATTCGACCAGAAAAGCTCAAGCCCCTCTGGCCGAACAAAACTGATATCGAATTCAGGAGCACCGTAGGGATGTATCAAGGCAAAGATATCAACTGCCTTGAAGCCCATCTTTAGCAAGAGCTCAACCACTTTGGTCCTTGAAGGACACATATCTTCGCCCTGCCACCGAAGACGGACCACATTCCTACGGTTACTACCTGCCCCGGCTGTTGGGAGGGACCACACAGTATCGCCCCCTCTTTCCTCTCGGAAGGCAGAGAGACCGTGTCTCTCTATCCAGAAGGACAGATCAACTGCTCTACCCTCTACATTAATCGACCTTTCCCCCTTTTTCAGAGCTTCCAGGAGACGTCGCTGCAATAAACCGTCCCTAGAGTCAGGAGACGAGGAAAGTATTCTACTTCCCCCAGCAGTGACATTGGCATAACTCCTATGGTCTGTCACCACTGGGGGGGCAACCGGACCAGACCCTACACCTACACCACTTCTAATGACAACATCCCCACCACCCCCAATAACAACATTAGCACTTCCCCCAACAACATTGTTTCCAATAGCCTCATCTGTAGTCCCATCACCACCACCCCCAATTACAGCAACAGCAAAATCACCTTCTCCAATAACATTAACCTCCATCCTCTCCCCAGTCATACACCCCGTACCCCCATTTACCTTCTCATTCACACTGGCTGGACCAGAAATAGCAAATCCGGGAAAAGAGGATGATGATGATGATGATGTTTTTTCCTGTTTTGCCTCAGCATCACGGGGCACTGGGGCTGGGACAACCTCCGCTGGCCCTTTAAGGGACCGGGCAGCATGCTTGCCCGGTCTAGAGGAGGCCCCAGCCCTGTTCTTATTAGTGCCCTCCGCCTCATCAGCATCATCTCCAGTCTTTTCATGGCGCCGCTGATCAATGGGATCAGCGGCACCAATGCAAAACAAACGTTTTTCTTCACTTTTGGGAGTGTCTGTTATGCCCTTTACTACCTCCGGCACTGAGTCACCCCCCTCTCCCACAGGGGAGCGAACTACAGCACCGGAGTCTGCCTCTATGCCCACCGCTGAGCCGCCCTCACTGTACGGCCTTTTGGCCGATGCCTTCTCTACTCCATCCCTGCTACTGCAAACAGACATGGAGCTCTGTGCCCTTTCAGTATTTGTACTCTCCCCGCACCTTTGCACCGAGTCCACCACAGAACACGGGCTGGGCTGGGTAACGGGGCTTGCACAATGAGCTGACCCTGCGGCCGACTCAGGATTTACAGGGAGGGGGGTGTAGATGTAACTCACCACTTCTTGCCGCTTTGGCTTGGTCTTCTTTTTCTTCTTATCCCCAGGTGCCTCATTTGGGAGCTCATCTCCAAACACCAGGTTCTGAGGACACACTGGGGATTCCAGCATGCGGATCTGGGCCATTAGCGCCCCTCCCTGGTAGCTGCTGTCACTGTCCTCCCCTGAGTCGGCAGGTGATAATGCTGGCTGCTGTGCAGGGGGCCCACTGTACGGGGCCTGCTGCTGTTGCCGCAGGCCACCAGGTGGATCTGGCTGTTGTTCTTCCTCCATCTCCTCCACATCATCCACCTGGCTCTCAGGTTGCAGCCCCATCAACCTTTTATTTTTTTCTTCTTCTGTCACCCTGAAGCGCTCCTCATTTTCCAATTTTTCTTTAAATGGCCCACTCTTCTCCAGTAAAGCTGCTCTCCTCTCCTCCAAAACTTGCATGTCAGCCATAAGTCTTTTTATCTCTGACTGGATCTCAGTTTTTTTCCGTTTAGGAGATACCTTGGCTCTGGCACGGGCACACCGCAGTTCCTCTCGGAGCCTCCTGATGGCCTTACAGGCGTCTTCATACTCACGGAGGTGACTTTTTACCCGGGAGGTATAGGTGGAAATAGACTCCCGGGTCCTCAGCACTCCCCAGCCTTCCTCACTGAGGTCGGCTTCACCTCCGTGAGTACTCTGCCTTCTTCCGGACGAACCCAGCTTTCCACTGGCAGCACCCAGCTTTCCCAAGGAGGATCCCACCTTGGAGTTTTTCGCCTCTGTGGGGGGAGTTGGAGCAGCATTGCTGCGACTCCTGGTGGAGTCTCACCCCCAAATCCTCCGATGTTCCGGCCGCTTGCTGGCTTCTACTGCTCCCCTGCGGCCTATTCCGAGGAGCAGAAGCCTGGGCCTCGCCTCCCTCACTCATGCCTGGAAACCCACTCCCTCCCTGGGGAGGAGGAAGCAGGCCCCAGGTGGAACAGGTGGAAATCCCTGGAGCTCAGGAGACACAGCAGACACACACAGCACAGCTGAAGCACGACCACACCCGCAACTAATTGGTCAGCACTCCAGAGCTGTACTCACTACTCTGCTGGTGAGGCCACTGTGTACATACATTACATTACTTATCCTGTACTGATCCTGAGTTATATCCTGTATTATACTCCAGAGCTGTACTCACTATTCTGCTGGTGAGGCCACTGTGTACATACATTACATTACTTATCCTGTACTGATCCTGAGTTATATCCTGTATTATAGTCCAGAGCTGTAATCACTATTCTGCTGGTGAGATCACTGTATACATACATTACTTATCCTGAGTTACTTATCCTGAGGTACTGATCCTGAGTTAAATCCTGTATTTTTACTATTCTACTGGTGAGGTCACTGTGTACATTACATTACATTACTTATCCTGTACTGATCCTGAATTATATCCTGTATTATACTCTAGAGCTGTACTCACTATTCTGCTGGTGGGGTCACTGCGTACATACATACATTACATTACTTATCCTGAGTTAGATCCTGTATTATACTCCAGAGCTGTACTCACTATTCTGCTGGTGGGGTCACTGTGTACATACATTACATTACTTATCCTGTACTGATCCTGAGTTATATCCTGTTTTATACTCAAGAACTGTACTCACTATTCTGCTGGTGAGGTCACTGTGTACATACATTACATTACTTATCCTGTACTGATCCTGAGTTATATCCTGTATTATACACCAGAGCTGTACTCACTATTCGGCTGGTGAGGTCACTGTGTACATACACTACATTACTTATCCTGTACTGATCCTGAGTTATATCCTGTATTATAGTCCAGAGCTGTACTCACTATTCTGCTGGCGAGGTCACTGTGTACATACATTACATTACTTATCCTGTACTGATCCTGAGTTATATCCTGTATTATACTCCAGAGCTGTACTAACTATTCTGCTGGTGAGATCACTGTGTATATACATTACATTACTTATCCTGTACTGATCCTGAGTTATATCCTGTATTATATTCCAGAGCTGTACTCACTATTCTGCTGGTGAGGTCACTGTGTATATACATTACATTGCTTATCCTGTACTGATCCTGAGTTATATCCTGTATTATACTCCAGAGCTGTACTCACTATTCTGCTGGTGAGGTCACTGTGTATATACATTACATTACTTATCCTGTACTGATCCTGAGTTATATCCTGTATTATACTCCAGAGCTGTACTCACTATTCTGCTGGTCGGGTCACTGTGTACATACATCTTCATGTATTTGTCCCTACATACTGTAAAACTCAGTTCAGATGGTATAGACAGTCTTGTAGTGATGAGTTAGTGTTATCTATGTTTCCTGCCATTCTATATCCTTAATCTTAATCCGGCTTCTCACCACACTATACATAATTTGAGATGAGCCTCACATGTGGCCAAAAAGTCTCTTCAGCATTCCTGCACCATTGTCCTGGTGACATATCGCTCAGATTATGGCTTCTCCCTCATGCAGTTAAGCATTAGCATTATCTTTGATAGATTCATCCTGTAATTCCTCGTGTTTCCAGAAGATGTTCTGTGACATCCATGTGACCTCTTCCAGCTCTGGAGAAATTTTGCATAAGACAAGATTTGTTGGTTGGCTTCACCTCCCAGAGCTGCTTGCCTAAAACTTTGATGTTAACCAGAAAGCTTTAACAAGTGCTTAGTGTAATAATTAAACGCTTTATACGCTTTCTATTCCGGGCTGTATGGGAGCGCTGACTCATCCGTCTGCATTATTACAATGTTAACCCAAAGAAAACTTGTAAACTTGTCTGATGTGGGGTCCTAATGTGCCTAGCAAGCAACTTTTGGATGATGTTAGAGAGAATATAAAATGTGTATATATATATGTATATATACTGTAGGTAAAAAAAAAAAAAAAGGTAGACATTACTATTAGCTTACTTCTAGTTAGATTTAAACCCTGCACCTCTTATGATCTCATGACAACACTTCCTTCCTGTGCACTTGTTCCAGGAGTTTTATAGGTTCATTATCTGGATACAAATTCCCAATGACATCAATGTTCAAGTGAAGGAGCTTTGATGTGGATGGAGATTTGGATTCATACAATGTCCCATGGCTGGAACATAAATTGGCATATGGGTCATGAGTCTACGCAGCGGTCCACTCCCCTGTCAGCCGTGCGGTTCACATGTCATAGTCTTCAAGAAGCATTCTTCTTTGTTGTTTTTTTTTATTTGTATACCTTCCCTCCAGCTCTATCTGTATACTGCTGCTGTCTATATGGGATCAGGATATATAGAAGTTATACCCCTCCCCTCCAGCTCTATCTGTATACTGCTGCTATCTCTGTGGGATCAGGATATATGGCAGTTATATATCTCCCTTCCAGCTGTATCTGTATACTGCTGCTATCTTTATGGGATCAGGATGTATAGTGGTCATACACCTCCCCTCTAGCTCTATCTGTATACTTCTGCTGCTATCTCCATATGATCAGGATATATAGTAGTTATACACCTCTCTCCAGCTCTATCTGTATACTGTTGCTGCTATCTCTATGGTATCAGGATATATACACCTCCCCCCAGCTCTATCTGTATACTGCTGCTATCTCTATGTATCAGGATACATATAGTAGTTATACACCTCCCCACCAGCTCAGTCTGTATACTGATGATATATTTAGGGAATTAGGATATACAGTAGCTATAGCCTATTTCTAAAATTAGTCACATTCCAAGAATGTGTGAAAAAGGGTGAATTCACATACAGCAGAATTTTTGCAGAAACTGGAGTGCATGACACAAATGGATAATATGTTGCCAAACCAATAGGAAACTAGTATACATTTGTTAAGACTGGCATTCCATGCTCCAATCTTAATCCATACCATGTTCAAATAAAATAGGGCAAATGTATTAAGTGGTCCAAGGGCAGGGAAGACACATCAGCCTTCGACACCAAGCAGCCCACAAACAATTATCTAGACTGGATACGATTGTTTACAGTTATCATCATTGCAGGCAATCCTTCATAAGAGTCAGAACTGCAAACTGATACATTTCACCTGCACTGATACATTGTAGCAAACTATCAGGACAGGGAAGAAATAACTCATTGCACTGAAATAGGGCAGAGAGGGTGTCACACATGAAACAGCATAAAAACCTGGCTGATTCACTACAATCTTGATCTCATTGAGGGAGACTGTATGCACCAGCTCCAGATTGATTCAATAGGGGTAAATTAGGCATTCATTGCAGCGATGACTTCATCCCCTTGATATGCATCGTCCTAATGTGCCTCGCTTCAAACAGGACTATGAAGCTGATCTGTCTTCTGGCATCACATTAAAGATGACCTGCCTTCTAATGAGGGGAGCGTGGAGCTGGTAATGAACCCCAGCCCAAACCCCTACTACAAAGTGTAGGACCCTACGCCTGTCTTGTATCAGCACCCAGCATTATATGTTACTTCCAATCGCTGAAACGGTGGTGCTGGTGATTCTTATTTCCAGACATATTTAGTAAGGATGGTCAGGAGGAGACGTCAGTATGAAGAGATCATCAGCCAGTCTCCTACTATATCTTATCGGTGTGTCTGTTCCTTCAGTGTCAGGAAGGCAGACAGAATTGTGTAAAGCTGGTGACGGATGGAGATTGGAAGTAGAAGAAGATGTGGTGCTAGAAGATTGGAGGTAGAAGAAGATGTGGTGCCATGAGATTGGAGGTAGAAGAAGATGTGGTGCCATGAGATTGGAGGTAGAAGAAGATGTGGTGCTAGAAGATTGGAGGTAGAAGAAGATGTGGTGCCATGAGATTGGAGGTAGAAGAAGATGTGGTGCTAGAAGATTGGAGGTAGAAGAAAATGTGGTGCCATGAGATTGGAGGTAGAAGAAGATGTGGTGCTAGAAGATTGGACGTAAAAGAAGATGTGGTGCTAGAAGATTGGAGGTAGAAGAAGATGTGGTGCCTTGAGATTGGAGGTAGAATATGTGGTGCCTTGAGATTGGAGGTAGAATATGTGGTGCCATGAGATTGGAGGCAGAAGATGTGGTGCTAGAAGATTGGAGGTAGAAGAAGATGTGGTGCCATGAGATTGGAGGTAGAAGATGTGGTGCCATGAGATTGGAGGTAGAAGATGTGGTGCAAGAAGATTGGAGGTAGAAGAAGCTGTGGTGCTAGAAGATTGGAGGTAGAAGAAGATGTGGTGCCATGAGATTGGAGGTAGAAGAAGATGTGGTGCCATGAGATTGGAGGTAGAAGATGTGGTGCCATAAGATTAGAGGTAGAAGATGTGGTGCAAGAAGATTGGAGGTAAAAGAAGATGTGGTGCAAGAAGATTGGAGGTAGAAGAAGATGCGGTGCCATGAGATTGGAGGTAGAAGAAGCTGTGGTGCTAGAAGATTGGAGGTAGAAGAAGATGTGGTGCCATGAGATTGGAGGTAGAAGAAGATGTGGTGCCATGAGATTGGAGGTAGAAGATGTGGTGCAAGAAGATTGGAGGTAGAAGAAGATGTGGTGCCATGAGATTGGAGGTAGAAGAATATGTGGTGCCATGAGATTGGAGGTAGAAGAAGATGTGGTGCCATGAGATTGGAGGTAGAAGAAGATGTGGTGCCATGAGATTGGAGGTAGAAGAAGATGTGGTGCAAGAAGATTGGAGGAAGAAGGATTTCAGTTTGTGCACAATCAAGTAAAAAGTTATTGAACAAATACACATACAAATAGAAAATAGACAAATTTACTTTCTTCCAGAAAGAGAATTTCTTCTTCCTGTTGGCGTGCTAATTTGCATACTTTTTCTCCCAAGAAGCATTGCCTGAAAACCTAAAGGGTCTTTAATAAGAACCAGTCTACCCCTTCTGAGCTCAGTCAGGAAAAATACATTAATACAGATTATGTAAGGTGGCTCGCTCCCTGGAACACATGGTATATCTCTTGAATGTGTTGAGTCTCAGTTATCTATGACGACTCCACAGCCTTATATTCTTTTCAACACACAAACATTTCTTTCATCGCAGCAGTGCAATTTACAGCATGCTGTCTGCCGGCGTGCATAACCCTAGCTGCACCAACATACATAATAGCCTGCAGTTCTTCTCATTCCAGTCCCGCTAAGGACAATTTCCCAGCTCTGGGGAGCAGAAGGAAACTATTACTGGTTATCAATTGCTAACAGATTGAGTGTTGTGAATGGAGCCTGACTCCCTGCACAGAGGAGAGGTGTTTGCAGGGCCAGTGGAGCTGACCCAAGGCAAACACTCCCTCGTCCTGTGCAAGCAGAACTTGCTGATCCTGAAAATGGTGCCTGGGTCAGGGAATTTGCGGATGCAAGAGGTAGCTGGAGCTATGCACCCCCCCTCCCAAATTATTACCAGGCCTCAGCGTTTATTTATGGAAATCGCCAGCTCCTCGTTCTAGGTAATGAATGTTATTTTTAACACAAGGAGGCACTCAGGAGCCGGATCAGAGGGTGATAGTGATCCTTTATCTCCAGCGCTGTCTCCTGCCAGGTTTATTTGTGTAGAATATGTCTCTGTTATTGCTTATTTTATAATTAATTATAATGCATTTTCTGTGCTTTCGGTGCTTTAGACTTGTTGAGGGTCCTGAGCTGCGTTCATTTCATGTATTATGCCCCCTGTTCTATGGAAAAAGGTCAGATGTGGTTTTAATTTGTATAGTTGATGCTGTAACAATTAATATCTAGCAAAAGTTGCACAAAGATGCAACTTTTTTTTAGTTGTTGTGGATTACTTCTTTCAGAAGCAGCCTAAGGCTAGGAACACACTTTTGTTCGTCATCGAGAAAAATGGCAACAAAAATTGCCCTCACAGTTTTTACTCCCAAGATGCAATTTTTGTGGCTTTTTGTTCCCAAAAATAGTGTGTATTAGCATAGGTAAGAAAGGTTGTTGGAGAGTGTCTTGTCAAGCTAGCCGCCTAAAGACCCGAGCTACCCAAATGACACCTATAACCACAGTGTCGGACAAAGGCTAAAATAAAAGAAGATATTGGGCCTTAGGGTCATGAATATTGAATCAAATTTAACTTATTATTATTAAAATAATAATATGCCCTTGTGGGTCAGCAGGGACACAAGATGACATAAAATATTTAGTAAAATGCGGTGGCAAAAATGTAAAATAATATAAATAGTATTATAAAAAATGTATAAAATGTGACCACATACTTCTGATAAGTCCGACCTGGATATGATACTGTACAGTATATTGCATTGTGCTTTTGCTCTGTTTCAGTAATCACTCTTTATATACAGCTCAGTTCAATATGCTGATATTGTCCAGGTATATAAAATAACAAGTCTGGGGCTCCCCGACATCTGGGGGTGTGAGATACAGCAGAGTCTCTGTTAAGTTTTGTTTTGTATCTGCACTGCGATAATACACATCAGTTGTACAGGTAGGTAAATGGTACCTTAAGATGCGCGTTGGTCTTCATCCACGTCCCGGCTCTCTAGGTATTGAGAGCGCTGCTGGAGACTCGGCCGTCTCTCAGATTCGCAGCGTAGACGATAGTGGGCTCCGGTTAGGTGGACTGCAGCGCTTCTCCTGTGTTCAGCTGTTGCAGATCCCGGCGGCGTCCTCGTGTTGGGATAGCGCGCGCTGTCATAGGCTGATTGACAGATCGGGTAATGCCGATCTGTTAGGCAGATATGGTCCAAACTTATGCTTTATCTCAATAGTAAGGTTAGTGGTGGTCGCAGTTGTACTGTTCAGCTGGACGTGTTTCAGGACCCCCGTAGGTCCTTTCCTCAGCAGCTTAGTATAGGTATTTTTCCTTTGGTGTCATGTGATTCTTTTATCAAGGATTTTTTATTTAAGGTTTGGGGTCAAAAACACCAAATATTACCAATATTAAATAAAGCTTTATTTCTGTAGTTTTTTCCTCCCAAGTCTATGCCAAAATGTCAGGAAAAGACACCATACCTTCATCATGCTACGATTTTGGAAAAATGCCCCATGCCAGAAAAAGGTGGAAAAATACCAAAAAAAAATATAAAAAAACAAGCCCACCATGTGGGCATAGCTTTGAAGCAGTGCCACGTAAGTCCAACTGCCCCTCCATTCGAACAGGTGGACATTGAATCCCTGCTCTCCCAATTGGTGTGGGTGCCATCACTCCGCTGATCAAACACTCATCACCTATTCATAAGATAGTGCTATGGGCTCAGGTGTCAAGTGCTGGGGATGCTATAGTTGCCAAAATGTGAATTACAAACTGCTCTTAGACCCCTAAATGTTAAATACCCATGGGGACCTTCTCAAAGTCCCACAGGTTATCAGGGCTTTGTGCCTTGAGAAATAAGAGTTGTAAATTTTATAAACCTCCACTCAGATCTTCATCCTCTCACCCCTGCTTGTAAGCAAAGTCATCTGTGCTGGATCTGCAGGGCACTGAAGAGATAAGCATTGGATTTCTTTTTTGACATAACATTTGTAGTTTCTACTTTTTTGTGCATTGTGTGGCTACAAAATGAAATCATTCTTAAAGTTTGTCATATTTGCTTGAGAAATCTACAATAAAGAGTTAACCGGATTGGATGATAAGTTCACATGTAATTTGCTGACACAGTATATGGACCGTCGAGAACAAACTATTGCATGGTCAAATGTCTCCGAGCTGTGAACCAAGGATTCCCAAGGACATTGCGTATCTGTATATAAACGATTGTGGGCTGGATAGAACGTCTCCTGATGAGTTTATCACACCTCAGAGCCGCTACATTCTTTACTTATGAAACATAAACAGAAGAGGATACCTCCTTCAATTTATTTTGATATATTTTGAAATCTATGACGCCAGATAGAACCAGTCCATAGAGGTCACATGTTTCAATCCCATTGCTCCATATCCAGTGGAATTTTGTGGAGGCTTTTTTTCAGTATCTTAAAGGGGTCAGAATATTGTATTTAAATAAGACTATCACCTCAAGATAGCTTACTAAATATAGTTTTAGCACTAGCTGTCCTGGCTTCATTGTGCTTTTGTGTTATTTACCCCTGACAGGAAGTTGTTTAGTCCTTTCATTATCAGTGTGGTGTCTCCAGCACCCCTGCACCTCGCACTCTACCAAGACGACGCATCATCCTTTGCTGTCTCAGGAGGACAGGCTGTATGTTATCTCTGAGCACTATCCCCACCACCTGAGTGATGTCATCACCGCTGATCAGTCCCTACAGCTACATCATCATTTCACAGTCATCTACACTGTAACGTACCATGGCTGTGGACCCAACCTGCCACAAGTGGCAGCCGGCCAGGCAGGCAGAATGGAGCAAACTGACACTAGAGATAGCGTGAGATGCAGCAGAGCTGAACAGGTGTTTATTAGCCAAGCAAGTACAGACAACAGCTAGCCAAGATGGCCACAGGTGTTACGCCGAGCGCTCCGGGTCCCCGCTCCTCCCCGGAGCGCTCGCTACACTCTCTCCGCTGCAGCGCTCCGGTCAGATCCACTGACCCGGGGCGCTGCGATTCTGCTTCCAGCCGGGATGCGATTCGCGATGCGGGTAGCGCCCGCTCGCGATGCGCACCCCGGCTCCCGTACCTGACTCGCTCTCCCTCGGTCCTGTCCCGGCGCGCGCGGCCCCGCTCCCTAGGGCGCGCGCGCGCCGGGTCTTTGCGATTTAAAGGGCCACTGCGCCGCTGATTGGCGCAGTGATTCCAATTAGTGTCTTCACCTGTGCACTTCCCTATATCACCTCACTTCCCCTGCACTTCCCTGCCGGATCTTGTTGCCATTGTGCCAGTGAAAGCGTTCCTTGTATGTTCCTAGCCTGTGTTCCAGACCTCCTGCCGTTGCCCCTGACTACGATCCTTGCTGCCTGCCCCGACCTTCTGCTACGTCCGACCTTGCTTCTGTCTACTCCCTTGTACCGCGCCTATCTTCAGCAGCCAGAGAGGTTGAGCCGTTGCTAGTGGATACGACCTGGTCATTACCGCCGCAGCAAGACCATCCCGCTTTGCGGCGGGCTCTGGTGAAAACCAGTAGTGACTTAGAACCGATCCACTAGCACGGTCCACGCCAATCCCTCTCTGGCACAGAGGATCCACTACCCGCCAGCCGGCATCGTGACAGTAGATCCGGCCATGGATCCCGCTGAAGTTCCTCTGCCAGTTGTCGCTGACCTCACCACGGTGGTCGCCCAGCAGTCACAACAGATAGCGCAACAAGGCCAACAGCTGTCTCAACTGACCGTTATGCTACAACAGTTACTACCACAGCTTCAGCAGTCATCTCCTCCGCCAGCTCCTGCACCTCCTCCGCAGCGAGTGGCCGCTCCTGGGCTACGCCTATCCTTGCCGGATAAATTTGATGGGGACTCTAAGTTTTGCCGTGGCTTTCTTTCCCAATGTTCCCTGCATCTGGAGATGATGTCGGACCTGTTTCCCACTGAAAGGTCTAAGGTGGCTTTCGTAGTCAGCCTTCTGTCCGGAAAAGCCCTGTCATGGGCCACACCGCTCTGGGACCGCAATGACCCCGTCACTGCCTCTGTACACTCCTTCTTCTCGGAAATCCGAAGTGTCTTTGAGGAACCTGCCCGAGCCTCTTCTGCTGAGACTGCCCTGTTGAACCTGGTCCAGGGTAATTCTTCCGTTGGCGAGTATGCCGTACAATTCCGTACTCTTGCTTCAGAATTGTCCTGGAATAATGAGGCCCTCTGCGCGACCTTTAAAAAAGGCCTATCCAGCAACATTAAAGATGTTCTGGCCGCACGAGAAATTCCTGCTAATCTACATGAACTTATTCACCTAGCCACTCGCATTGACATGCGTTTTTCCGAAAGGCGTCAGGAGCTCCGCCAAGATATGGACTCTGTTCGCACGAGGCGTTTCTTCTCATCGGCTCCTCTCTCCTCTGGTCCCCTGCAATCTGTTCCTGTGCCTCCCGCCGTGGAGGCTATGCAGGTCGACCGGTCTCGCCTGACACCTCAAGAGAGGACACGACGCCGCATGGAGAACCTCTGCCTGTACTGTGCTAGTACCGAACACTTCCTGAGGGATTGTCCTATCCGTCCTCCCCGCCTGGAAAGACGTACGCTGACTCCGCACAAAGGCGAGACAGTCCTTGATGTCTACTCAGCTTCTCCACGTCTTACTGTGCCTGTGCGGATGTCTGCCTCTGCCTTCTCCTTCTCTACCGTGGCCTTCTTGGACTCTGGATCTGCAGGAAATTTTATTTTGGCCTCTCTCGTCAACAGGTTCAACATCCCAGTGACCAGTCTCGCCAGACCCCTTTACATCAATTGTGTAAACAATGAAAGATTGGACTGTACCATACGCTTCCGCACGGAGCCCCTTCTAATGAGCATCGGATCTCATCACGAGAGGATTGAACTTTTGGTCCTCCCCAATTGCACCTCGGAAATTCTCCTTGGACTTCCCTGGCTTCAACTTCATTCCCCAACCCTGGATTGGTCCACTGGGGAGATCAAGAGTTGGGGGCCCTCTTGTTCCAAGGACTGTCTAAGACCGGTTCCCAGTAACCCTTGCCGTGACTCTGTGGTTCCCTCAGTAACCGGTCTCCCTAAGGCCTATATGGACTTCGCGGATGTTTTCTGCAAAAAACAAGCTGAGACTCTACCTCCTCACAGGCCTTATGATTGCCCTATCGACCTCCTCCCGGGTACTACTCCACCCCGGGGCAGAATTTATCCTCTCTCTGCCCCAGAGACTCTTGCCATGTCTGAGTATGTCCAGGAAAATTTAAAAAAGGGCTTTATCCGTAAATCCTCCTCTCCTGCCGGAGCTGGATTTTTCTTTGTGTCCAAAAAAGATGGCTCCCTACGTCCTTGCATTGACTACCGCGGTCTTAATAAAATCACGGTTAAGAACCGCTACCCCCTACCCCTCATCTCTGAACTCTTTGATCGCCTCCAAGGTGCCCACATCTTTACTAAATTGGACTTAAGAGGCGCCTATAACCTCATCCGCATCAGAGAGGGGGATGAGTGGAAAATGGCGTTTAACACCAGAGATGGACACTTTGAGTATCTGGTCATGCCCTTTGGCCTGTGCAACGCCCCTGCTGTCTTCCAAGACTTTGTCAATGAAATTTTTCGTGATCTGCTATACTCCTGTGTTGTTGTATATCTGGACGATATCCTAATTTTTTCTGCCAATCTAGAAGAACACCGCCAGCATGTCCGTATGGTTCTTCAGAGACTTCGTGACAATCAACTCTATGCCAAAATTGAGAAATGTCTGTTTGAATGCCAATCTCTTCCTTTTCTAGGATATTTGGTCTCTGGCCAGGGACTACAAATGGATCCAGACAAACTCTCTGCCGTCTTAGATTGGCCACGCCCCTCCGGACTCCGTGCTATCCAACGCTTTTTGGGGTTCGCCAATTATTACAGGCAATTTATTCCACATTTTTCTACCGTTGTGGCTCCTATCGTGGCTTTAACCAAAAAAAATGCCGATCCCAAGTCGTGGCCTCCTCAAGCGGAAGACGCCTTTAAACGACTCAAGTCTGCCTTTTCTTCGGCTCCCGTGCTCTCCAGACCTGACCCTTCCAAACCCTTCCTATTGGAGGTTGATGCCTCCTCAGTGGGAGCTGGAGCTGTTCTTTTACAAAAAAATTCTTCCGGGCATGCTGTCACTTGTGGTTTTTTTTCTAGGACCTTCTCTCCGGCGGAGAGGAACTACTCCATCGGGGATCGAGAGCTTCTAGCCATTAAATTAGCACTTGAGGAATGGAGGCATCTGCTGGAGGGATCAAGATTTCCAGTTATTATTTACACCGACCACAAGAACCTCTCCTACCTCCAGTCTGCCCAACGGCTGAATCCTCGCCAGGCCCGGTGGTCTCTGTTCTTTGCCCGATTTAATTTTGAGATTCACTTTCGTCCTGCCGATAAGAACATTAGGGCCGATGCTCTCTCTCGTTCCTCGGATGCCTCAGAAGTTGAACTCTCTCCGCAACACATCATTCCACCTGACTGCCTGATCTCCACTTCTCCAGCCTCCATCAGGCAAACTCCTCCAGGAAAGACCTTTGTTTCTCCACGCCAACGCCTCGGAATCCTCAAATGGGGTCACTCCTCCCATCTCGCTGGTCATGTGGGCATCAAGAAATCTGTGCAACTCATCTCCCGCTTCTATTGGTGGCCGACTCTGGAGACGGATGTTGTGGACTTTGTGCGAGCCTGCACTATCTGTGCCCGGGATAAGACTCCTCGCCAGAAGCCCGCTGGTTTTCTTCATCCCCTGCCTGTCCCCGAACAGCCTTGGTCTCTGATTGGTATGGATTTTATTACTGATTTACCCCCTTCCCGTGGCAACACTGTTATTTGGGTGGTCGTTGATCGATTCTCCAAAATGGCACATTTCATCCCTCTTCCTGGTCTTCCTTCAGCGCCTCAGTTGGCTAAACAATTTTTTGTACACATTTTTCGTCTTCACGGATTGCCTACGCAGATCGTCTCGGATAGAGGCGTCCAATTCGTGTCTAAATTCTGGAGGGCTGTTACGCCGAGCGCTCCGGGTCCCCGCTCCTCCCCGGAGCGCTCGCTACACTTCCCTCACTGCAGCGCCCCGGTCGGTTCCACGGACCCGGGGCGCTGCGTTACCACCTCCGGCCGGGATGCGATTCGCGATGCGGGTAGCGCCCGCTCGCGATGCGCACCCCGGCTCCCGTACCTGACTCGCTCCCCGTCAGTTCTGTCCCGGCGCGCGCGGCCCCGCTCCCTAGGGCGCGCGCGCGCCGGGTCTTTGCGATTTAAAGGGCCACTGCACCGCTGATTGGTGCAGTGGTTCCAATTAGTGTTTACACCTGTGCACTTCCCTATATCACCTCACTTCCCCTTCACTCCCTCGCCGGATCTTGTTGCCCTAGTGCCAGTGAAAGCGTTCCTTGTGTGTTCCTTGCCTGTGATTCCAGACCTTCTGCCGTTGCCCCTGACTACGATCCTTGCTGCCTGCCCCGACCTTCTGCTACGTCCGACCTTGCTTCTGTCTACTCCCTTGTACCGCGCCTATCTTCAGCAGCCAGAGAGGTTGAGCCGTTGCTAGGGGATACGACCTGGTCACTACCGCCGCAGCAAGACCATCCCGCTTTGCGGCGGGCTCTGGTGAAAACCAGTAGTGACTTAGAACCGATCCTCTAGCACGGTCCACGCCAATCCCTCTCTGGCACAGAGGATCCACCACCTGCCAGCCGGCATCGTGACAGTAGATCCGGCCATGGATCCCGCTGAAGTTCCTCTGCCAGTTGTCGCTGACCTCACCACGGTGGTCGCCCAGCAGTCACAACAGATTGCGCAACAAGGCCAACAGCTGTCTCAACTGACTGTTATGCTACAACAGTTACTACCACAGCTCCAGCAATCATCTCCTCCGCCAGCTCCTGTACCTCCTCCGCAGCGAGTGGCCGCTTCTGGAATACGACTATCCTTGCCGGATAAATTTGATGGGGACTCTAAGTTTTGCCGTGGCTTTCTTTCCCAATGTTCATTACACTTGGAGATGATGTCGGACCAGTTCCCCACTGAAAGGTCTAAGGTGGCTTTCGTAGTCAGCCTGCTGTCTGGAAAAGCCCTGGCTTGGGCCACACCGCTCTGGGACCGCAATGACCCCGTCACTGCCTCTGTACACTCCTTCTTCTCGGAAATTCGAAGTGTCTTTGAGGAACCTGCCCGAGCCTCTTCTGCTGAGACTGCCCTGTTGAACCTGGTCCAGGGTAATTCTTCCGTTGGCGAGTATGCCGTACAGTTCCGTACCCTTGCTTCAGAATTATCCTGGAATAATGAGGCACTCTGCGCGACCTTTAAAAAAGGCCTATCCAGCAACATTAAAGATGTTCTGGCCGCACGAGAAATCCCTGCTAACCTACATGAACTCATCCATCTTGCCACTCGCATTGACATGCGTTTTTCCGAACGGCGTCAGGAGCTCCGCCAGGATATGGACTCTGTTCGCACGAGGCGTTTCTTCTCCCCGGCTCCTCTCTCCTCTGGTCCCCTGCAACCTGTTCCTGTGCCTCCCGCCGTGGAGGCTATGCAGGTCGACCGGTCTCGCCTGACACCCCAAGAGAGGACACGACGCCGCATGGAGAATCTCTGCCTGTACTGTGCTAGTACCGAACACTTCCTGAAGGATTGTCCTATCCGTCCTCCCCGCCTGGAAAGACGTCCGCTGACTCCGCACAAAGGTGAGACAGTCCTTGATGTCTACTCTGCTTCTCCACGTCTTACTGTGCCTGTGCGGATGTCTGCCTCTGCCTTCTCCTTCTCTGCTGTGGCCTTCTTGGACTCTGGATCTGCAGGAAATTTTATCTTGGCCTCTCTCGTCAACAGGTTCAACATCCCGGTGACCAGTCTCGCCAGACCCCTCTACATCAATTGTGTAAACAATGAAAGATTGGACTGTACTATACGTTTCCGCACGGAGCCCCTTCTAATGCGCATCGGATCTCATCACGAGAGGATTGAACTGTTGGTCCTCCCCAATTGCACTTCTGAAATCCTTCTTGGACTTCCCTGGCTTCAACTCCATTCCCCAATCCTGGATTGGTCCACTGGGGAGATCAAGAGTTGGGGGCCCTCTTGTTCCAAGGACTGCTTAAAACCGGTTCCCAGTAAACCTTGCCGTGTCCCTGTGCTTCCTCATGTAACCGGTCTCCCTAAGGCCTATATGGACTTTGCGGACGTTTTTTGCAAAAAACAAGCTGAGACTCTACCTCCTCACAGGCCTTATGATTGTCCCATTGACCTCCTCCCGGGCACTACTCCACCCCGGGGCAGAATCTATCCTCTGTCCGTCCCAGAGACTCTTGCCATGTCTGAATACGTCCAAGAAAATTTAAAAAAGGGCTTTATCCGTAAATCCTCCTCTCCTGCCGGAGCCGGATTTTTCTTTGTGTCCAAAAAAGATGGCTCTCTACGTCCTTGCATTGACTACCGCGGTCTTAATAAAATCACGGTTAAGAACCGCTACCCCCTACCCCTCATCTCTGAACTCTTTGATCGTCTCCAAGGTGCCCATATTTTTACCAAACTGGACTTAAGAGGTGCTTATAATCTCATCCGCATCAGAGAGGGGGATGAATGGAAAACGGCATTTAACACCAGAGATGGACACTTTGAGTATCTGGTCATGCCCTTTGGTCTATGCAACGCCCCTGCCGTCTTCCAAGACTTTGTTAATGAAATTTTTCGTGATCTCCTATACTCCTGTGTTGTTGTATATCTGGACGATATCCTGATTTTTTCTGCCAATCTTGAAGAACACCGCCAGCATGTCCGTATGGTTCTTCAGAGACTTCGTGATAATCAACTCTATGCCAAAATAGAGAAATGTCTGTTTGAATGCCAATCTCTTCCTTTTCTAGGATACTTGGTCTCTGGCCAGGGACTACAAATGGACCCAGATAAACTCTCTGCCGTCTTAGATTGGCCACGCCCCTCCGGACTCCGTGCCATCCAACGTTTTTTGGGGTTCGCCAATTATTACAGGCAATTTATTCCACATTTTTCTACCATTGTGGCTCCTATTGTGGCTTTAACAAAAAAAAATGCCGATCCCAAGTCTTGGCCTCCTCAAGCGGAAGACGCCTTTAAACGACTCAAGTCTGCCTTTTCTTCGGCTCCCGTGCTCTCCAGACCTGACCCATCTAAACCCTTCCTATTGGAGGTTGATGCCTCCTCAGTGGGAGCTGGAGCTGTCCTTCTACAAAAAAACTCTTCCGGGCATGCTGTTACTTGTGGTTTTTTTTCCAGGACCTTCTCTCCGGCGGAGAGGAACTACTCCATCGGGGATCGAGAGCTGCTAGCCATTAAATTAGCACTTGAGGAATGGAGGCATCTGCTGGAGGGATCAAGATTTCCAGTTATTATTTACACCGATCACAAGAACCTCTCCTACCTCCAGTCTGCCCAACGGCTGAATCCTCGTCAGGCCAGGTGGTCTCTGTTCTTTGCCCGATTTAATTTTGAAATTCACTTTCGGCCTGCTGATAAGAACATTAGGGCCGATGCTCTCTCTCGTTCCTCAGATGCCTCTGAAATTGAACTCTCTCCTCAACACATCATTCCTCCTGACTGCCTGATTTCCACTTCTCCAGCCTCCATCAGACAAACTCCTCCAGGAAAGACCTTTGTTTCTCCACGCCAACGCCTTGGGATCCTCAAATGGGGTCACTCCTCCCATCTCGCAGGTCATGCGGGCATTAAGAAATCTGTGCAACTCATCTCTCGCTTCTATTGGTGGCCGACTCTAGAGACTGATGTGGTGGACTTTGTGCGAGCCTGCACTATCTGTGCCCGGGATAAGACTCCTCGCCAGAAGCCCGCTGGTTTTCTTCATCCTCTACCTGTCCCCGAACAACCTTGGTCTCTGATTGGTATGGATTTTATTACTGACTTACCCCCATCCCATGGCAACACTGTTATTTGGGTGGTCGTTGATCGATTCTCCAAAATGGCACATTTCATCCCTCTTCCTGGTCTTCCTTCAGCGCCTCAGTTGGCTAAACAATTTTTTGTACACATTTTTCGTCTTCACGGGTTGCCTACACAGATCGTCTCGGATAGAGGCGTCCAATTTGTGTCTAAATTCTGGAGGGCTCTCTGTAAACAACTCAAGATTAAATTAAATTTTTCTTCTGCATACCATCCTCAATCCAATGGACAAGTAGAGAGAATTAACCAGATCTTGGGTGACTATTTACGACATTTTGTTTCCTCCCGCCAGGATGACTGGGCAGATCTTCTACCTTGGGCCGAATTCTCGTATAATTTCAGAATCTCTGAATCTTCCTCCAAATCTCCGTTTTTCGTGGTGTACGGCCGTCACCCTCTTCCCCCCCTCCCTACCCCCTTGCCCTCTGGTCTGCCCGCTGTGGATGAAATTTCTCGTGATCTTTCCACCATATGGAAAGAGACCCAAAATTCTCTCTTACAGGCTTCTTCTCGCATGAAGAGATTCGCAGATAAGAAAAGAAGAGCTCCTCCCATTTTTTCCCCTGGAGACAAGGTATGGCTCTCCGCTAAATATGTCCGTTTCCGTGTCCCGAGCTATAAGTTGGGACCACGCTATCTTGGTCCTTTTAAAGTTTTGTCTCAAATTAATCCTGTCTCTTACAAACTTCTTCTTCCTCCTTCTCTTCGTATCCCTAATGCCTTTCACGTCTCTCTTCTTAAACCTCTCATCCTCAACCGTTTTTCTCCTAAATCTGTTCCTCCCACTCCTGTTTCCGGCTCCTCGGACATCTTCTCTGTCAAAGAAATCTTGGCCTCTAAAAAAGTCAGAGGAAAAACTTTTTTTTTAGTGGATTGGGAGGGTTGTGGTCCAGAAGAGAGGTCCTGGGAACCTGAGGACAATATCCTGGACAAAAGTCTGATCCTCAGGTTCTCAGGCCCCAAGAAGAGGGGGAGACCCAAGGGGGGGGGTACTGTTACGCCGAGCGCTCCGGGTCCCCGCTCCTCCCCGGAGCGCTCGCTACACTTCCCTCACTGCAGCGCCCCGGTCGGTTCCACGGACCCGGGGCGCTGCGTTACCACCTCCGGCCGGGATGCGATTCGCGATGCGGGTAGCGCCCGCTCGCGATGCGCACCCCGGCTCCCGTACCTGACTCGCTCCCCGTCAGTTCTGTCCCGGCGCGCGCGGCCCCGCTCCCTAGGGCGCGCGCGCGCCGGGTCTTTGCGATTTAAAGGGCCACTGCACCGCTGATTGGTGCAGTGGTTCCAATTAGTGTTTACACCTGTGCACTTCCCTATATCACCTCACTTCCCCTTCACTCCCTCGCCGGATCTTGTTGCCCTAGTGCCAGTGAAAGCGTTCCTTGTGTGTTCCTTGCCTGTGATTCCAGACCTTCTGCCGTTGCCCCTGACTACGATCCTTGCTGCCTGCCCCGACCTTCTGCTACGTCCGACCTTGCTTCTGTCTACTCCCTTGTACCGCGCCTATCTTCAGCAGCCAGAGAGGTTGAGCCGTTGCTAGGGGATACGACCTGGTCACTACCGCCGCAGCAAGACCATCCCGCTTTGCGGCGGGCTCTGGTGAAAACCAGTAGTGACTTAGAACCGATCCTCTAGCACGGTCCACGCCAATCCCTCTCTGGCACAGAGGATCCACCACCTGCCAGCCGGCATCGTGACAAGGGCTCTCTGTAAACAACTCAAGATTAAATTAAATTTTTCTTCTGCATATCATCCCCAGTCCAATGGACAAGTAGAAAGAATTAACCAAGTCTTGGGTGATTATTTGCGACATTTTGTTTCCTCCCGCCAGGATGACTGGGCAGATCTCCTTCCATGGGCCGAATTCTCGTATAACTTCAGAGTCTCTGAATCTTCCTCCAAATCCCCATTTTTCATGGTGTACGGCCGTCACCCTCTTCCCCCCCTCCCTACCCCCTTGCCCTCTGGTCTGCCCGCTGTGGATGAAATTTCTCGTGACCTTTCCATTATATGGAGAGAGACCCAAAATTCTCTCCTACAGGCTTCATCACGCATGAAGAGGTTCGCGGATAAGAAAAGAAGAGCTCCTCCCGTTTTTTCCCCTGGAGACAAGGTATGGCTCTCCGCTAAATATGTCCGCTTCCGTGTCCCTAGCTACAAGTTGGGACCACGCTATCTTGGTCCTTTCAAAATTTTGTGTCAAATTAATCCTGTCTCTTACAAACTTCTTCTTCCTCCTTCTCTTCGTATCCCTAATGCCTTTCACGTCTCTCTTCTTAAACCACTCATCCTCAACCGTTTTTCTCCCAAATCTGTTCCTCCCACTCCTGTTTCCGGCTCCTCGGACATCTTCTCTGTCAAAGAGATCTTAGCCTCTAAAAAGGTCAGAGGGAAAACTTTTTTTCTAGTGGACTGGGAGGGTTGTGGTCCTGAAGAGAGATCCTGGGAACCTGAGGACAACATCCTAGATAAAAGTCTGCTCCTCAGGTTCTCAGGCCCTAAAAAGAGGGGGAGACCCAAGGGGGGGGGTACTGTTACGCCGAGCGCTCCGGGTCCCCGCTCCTCCCCGGAGCGCTCGCTACACTCTCTCCGCTGCAGCGCTCCGGTCAGATCCACTGACCCGGGGCGCTGCGATTCTGCTTCCAGCCGGGATGCGATTCGCGATGCGGGTAGCGCCCGCTCGCGATGCGCACCCCGGCTCCCGTACCTGACTCGCTCTCCCTCGGTCCTGTCCCGGCGCGCGCGGCCCCGCTCCCTAGGGCGCGCGCGCGCCGGGTCTTTGCGATTTAAAGGGCCACTGCGCCGCTGATTGGCGCAGTGATTCCAATTAGTGTCTTCACCTGTGCACTTCCCTATATCACCTCACTTCCCCTGCACTTCCCTGCCGGATCTTGTTGCCATTGTGCCAGTGAAAGCGTTCCTTGTATGTTCCTAGCCTGTGTTCCATACCTCCTGCCGTTGCCCCTGACTACGATCCTTGCTGCCTGCCCCGACCTTCTGCTACGTCCGACCTTGCTTCTGTCTACTCCCTTGTACCGCGCCTATCTTCAGCAGCCAGAGAGGTTGAGCCGTTGCTAGTGGATACGACCTGGTCATTACCGCCGCAGCAAGACCATCCCGCTTTGCGGCGGGCTCTGGTGAAAACCAGTAGTGACTTAGAACCGATCCACTAGCACGGTCCACGCCAATCCCTCTCTGGCACAGAGGATCCACTACCCGCCAGCCGGCATCGTGACAACAGGTACAGGCTGGCTTGATCAAGCTGAAAGCAGACAAGAATCATTGCAGACAGTCCAAGTCCATTAACAGGAGAGACAGGTCAGACAGCAGGGGATGAGACAGATGCAAAGTCAGTAGACAGGCAAGATCAGGAACACAGGATCAGCAGACAGACAGAGGCCATAGCAGTACAGGAAACACGACCTTGCTGAGGCCTGGAACAGCAGGTGTGGCAGACTCATATATGCAGTGACTGGCAGGGATTAGAGGAGGATCCATTAGGAAGTGCATGCTTTCTCTACAAAACTCAGCCAGTGCTTGAGTAGGGCCCCTAGAGGACAGAGCAGAAACTGCAGCAAGAGACACACCAAAGCAGGAAGACCAGGAAATACAGCACACACGGCACAGAGAATGTCACCCGATGTCACACATTTTGGGTAGAAAAGAGAATGTCACCTGATGTCACACATTTTGGGTAGCACAGAGAATGTCACCCGAAACGTGCATTGGGGTGGCATCTCTCCAGCGGTCCTCTGTGTATTGTTACATTGCATTGGTATTTATTTGTTCTTTCTATGTTTGCACCTTATAAATAGTGGAATTTTCCACATGGGATGTTGCAATATGAGGAACAGCCATTTTATACTATAAAAGGATTTGTTGTTATATGGACCATCTGGAGTGACGCCTTTTTTATCAGTGGAGTTCTCCCCTCTATGTGAGATTTTATACTATGTCTTTTAATGTATATCAATAAAATATATATGTTTTATAATAAAAAGTGACTCCGCCCTCTTTTTCTTGTTAAATATGTTCTTAATTGCTATTTGTCTAGGATTGTAAACTTGACCTTGTATTTTTCTGGAAACAGCGTCACACTTGTCCATGGTGTTGCAGCTCAGCTCTGCTGAATTGAATAGAGCTGAGTTGTAATACCACATAACCTGTTGACAGATGAGACGCTGTTTTTCTAATCCTGTAAAACCCCTTTAG